>NW_028288899.1:702000-877500 GCF_059628265.1 Tinamus guttatus | reverse complement strand
TGGTCATTAACGAGATATCTCATTATATTAAGCTAACAGTCAATTACTACAAAAAAAAAAAAAAAAAAAAAAAAAACTCTTACGTATAGCCTTCAAATTAGATTCTGAGTCATAACAGACCCTTCCTTTTTAAATCTGTTCAAAGAGATATATGGCAAAGCAAGAATAGTAGTGGCCTATAAAGCAAACTTGAGAGAAATTAAGATGTAGATTAGCACTTCGTTTATAATTATAATGTATTTTTGTCTTTAGCATTTGTATTACCATGACTGTGTAGGGTACCATAGTACAATACACATTTTTTCTTGTACTGATGCAGGTCTGTAAAACACAGTCTTTGTGCTACCTATCTCCTGAATCCAGTACATGTTTGTAATGCATGTGTGATTCAAATTACAACACAAGGAAATATGTTTATTAATCTTGGTTTCCTTTTCAAGGAAACCTGGATATTTCAGGAAAGGGCAGGTGGGTCCCCTGGCCTGAAAAAAGAGTCCAGAGATCCCAAGCAGGATGCTTCATGGTAATGGATGCCAAACAGAAACACAAATCTATGTGCAGAGGTCCACGCTTGCTGGTTACATATTTACTGTTATGGTTCAGTTAGTTATACTAATTGCTATTACCGAGTCATATATGCACATTAATTGAAACAGCATTATAATTTCATATTTGGAAATTTTAATGATTATGATGAGAACCAGACATGCATAGATCATGTTGTGTCATGTGTAACTGTTCTATTGTTCAATGTTGAACGTAAACCTTATCTAAAAAAAAACCCTTATCTTAAAAAAAAAAAAAGGTATACTCACTGCATGAGTATAATTTATATGAACAGTATGCATGAACTGGTTAATATTTTTTCTGTCATCTTTTTATACTTATACAAACAATATTAATAAAGTGTATGTTTAGGCAGTAGTTTACCAGCTCTGTGGTGAACTACCAGAGATTAGATTTTTGTAGAACATGAGCTTTATTTTACTTTTCAGCTACTACCTTTGTCTGTTCTTACCTACTCAGTTTACGACAGTAAAAATACTTATCAACTCTAAATTCCAAAAATGGTTTAAAAATCAGGCCATTTTGGGCATCTACAATGTCAGTTACAGACTTTTTGACAAATTTGTATTTCCCAAAAATGTTGTACTTACTTATTTCAATATGAATATACTAACAAAATGAACACTGCTGCCATTTTTTTTATTCCTTTGTTCCACGTATCAACTTTCTTACCATTCTTTGAATGACAGCTTTGTATTCTGATTAATAATAACGTATAGTAAGCTGGATAGAATATATATGTATTTTTAGCTACAACGTATTTCTTAGCTACTTTAAAATCTTTATTTTTGGCTTAGGTGAGGCAGACCTCCCAGTACTTCTTTCTGTTTGGCTTTGATTTATGTCCTTACTCAGAAAAGAATTTAAGTGTGTATATAGCTTCAAGCACATGTATAGATAATATCAAGTTATTATTTCCAAATTCTCAAAAACTTAAACTGACCTTTTTTATAGATGAGAAGTATTCCTTCCTTTGTTTGGAAGCTGCACTCTCAGAAACTGGGAACGAGTCCATATCTTCTTCAACAAGGTGGTACCACCTATACCTTAAGTGCATCTATTTCTTGGAGTTTTCTCTAACGCCTAGAGTTGCATTAGATAAATTGGTGGTACTGGTACACAAGTAGCTAGTTGCACCAAGGCCAGGCTTATACAAGGCTAGGTATTTAAGTGTCCGGGTCAGGGAAAAAGCAAGGTGCCAAAAGGTGAAACAATGAACGCCTAAAAACCTAGGCGAAACAATGAACGCCTATTTTCAATGAGCAAATGTTTCCAGGACACTCTGGGCAGCTCTGGGGATGGAAGTTTCCCTGCAGAACTTACAGATATTAATTCCGAGCGTCCATGCCTAAATTAGCTTAAATCTTTTATGAAACAATAGCAAATCACAGGCTAAGATAATAACAAAGCAATTATATGTCTATTAATTTCATTTTAGGCAGTCCCTTCATGCACAGATCTAGCCCATGCAGATGGGAAACAGTAAGTTATTAAAAACCTCTGAAAGATTTTCCATAAGTGAGAAGGTTAAAGACACTTGCTCATAACATCTTCTCATAGCATTCCTGAGGTAAGCATAGAAAAGCAGGTTTAAGATAAGGCTAAAGTGTGCCCTAGATTTCTTTTTTATTTATTTTTTTCTTCTTAATCATCCCTGAGATTCTTTCTTGTACATTTAATCCTCTGTCCTGGTGTCTTATCATAATCAATAAAGCAAAGTGTAAATACACATTCATTTTACTCACTGCAAGATGTTCCTGCCCTACTCCAGGGTTGTATTTATAGCTTAAGCCTCTCATGTGCTGTATCTAGAGGCTAAGTATAGCAGTATTTTACAACAAGAACATATCAAAATTGGGAAACTCTCAACTGAAAACTGAGCTTTGTAGCACATATTTAATGCATCTCGTAAAGAATTGTCCAGGATTTTACTGTGCCAGCCAGCAGAAACTCGGCAGTCCTGTCATGGCAATTTTCAGCTATTCATCAACATGGTAATGCACACCCACACTTGGCATGGAAAAATGTGATGTGAAACAACAGCAGATGATGGATTATGATGATGGTAAATAACAATGATAATGGCTATTGATTTTTTTGGAGGAACCCTTCATTGCATATTGTATGTGTAAACAGTGGCACAAACAGCTGGTGCTACTAGATATGGCAACTTTGCATAAGGAAACTGGACATTTGTAAATCTTCCAATTCATGGATGTCAAAAATTTGACTGTTTTTCAAATAAATAGAGATTAATATATTTTGTATTGCTTTTCTTTCCTCTTCTGTTTGGAAATGGTAACAGTGGCATGAAGCGGCATTTAGTGAAAAATTGGCAGAACTGCTGATAATTTCTATCATCAAAATTTTGTAACTATGATGTAGATATTAAACAGTGTGCACTGGCTAAGAATATATGTCCTTTCTGTCTCCTATTATTTAGAAAGAAAGAAATTCCCATCTAGATTAGGGAAAGCAGTTGTTTTTTAAGAAGTAACTGACCTTTTCAGCCGGTTTAGATTCCTTTATTTTTAAGATTTATATGCAGCATATATATAATGTGACCCTAATGTGCATCCAATAACATGTGTAGTCAGATTATAGTGACAGTACCTAAAGCAGCTTTCAAAGTCAGCATGTGCTTGGTTAACATGTGCTCCAGGTGAGATAAAAATTTCCTGCTGTTAAATGGGTGAATTAAAAAGAACACCAGTTTAGCACCCAGAAACTCCAAACTGTAACTTTAGTGGTCCTTTTTGACTTCAGTGGGATTTCTTAAAATGAAGGTTTTGTGTAAGAGTTTTTGGTATTAGTATGTGGCATATATCTTTTATCACTTCCCCTTCACTCTACCTAATCATTAATTTGCATTATTATTGCTAATACTGTTTTAAACGCTGAGCAACTGCAGTCATTCAGCAGAGAGGTAGGAAGCAGGTTTTGACCCTGGCAATCTTCAGCTCTCATTTGGCAGCAGAAAGGAGCTTCTGGCATCTGCACACCAAGCAGAGGGGGCAAACCCCAATGCAGCTGAGCAGCTGAAGGCAAAGGATGTGCCGCCACCCAGATTGCTAGCATCGTCCCCAGACTCTCAAAGGCCATGCAGGCCTCTGTGGACACCACACAGATTTCCCACGTTAAATGGAAAACAAATGTGTTGAAATAAATGCAGCATTCCCCCACCTCCATAGGAGAACAAAGATAGTTGACTACAGCTCTGCTGGTGGCTGATTGCTTGTATATTTTTATGGCTCTTTCAAAGTGCCAGGAATCTTTGATATGTGATCATTTCCTCTGAGCTAGGCAAACTGCAAGCTTGTTTGTACTGCTGATTTCCAGCTACTACTTGCATTGCATTTCCTTACACTAGACACAGGGGTGGAGGGATCTTTATTCGAATGACAGAAACTCACATACTTCGTGAAAAGGGTATAGACCTTTATTTAAATTATTTCTTTGTGTTATAATGACAAGGCATTATTTTTCCTTCCTGAACTACTGCTTTTTGTTTTCTGACATGAGGATATAATGGCATGCTAAAAGTTACCTGCATATTCCTAAGGGTTAGCTGAAATATTGACAGTTTTTTTTCTGTATGCGTTGGAAGACAAAAACAGGCTAGAAAACAAAAAGCAGAGGCTAAAAGCTGCCTTGTTTCAGGACAGGCTAGCTGTCAGCTGGGAGGAAAAATTCTATGGGAAAGAGGAGAGGGACAGTAAAAGAAGGAAAGACCTAAAAAAAAAATCAAAGCGGCAAATAATCAACCCGCTTCCTGTCAAAACCCACAGGCTTCCAATCTGGGAAATAAGACTAAGAAACTGTGATTTCTCTCCCTCCTATTTAATTAGTTTGTCATATCACAAGATATAAAGCAGCTGTTGGGTAGGAAAATTGTCTTTTGCTGTATCTTGAATAAAGCAATGAAAATGCACATATAGGAGGGTTTGATGTGGATGGATCAAGTTTAAATAATTGTCCCCAAGTCTGATGCAGAAGCTCACACATGCTGTCCTATGTGCAGAGGGAAAGGCTCCTATGGGAGTTACACACGTGCTTAACTATTTACTGTCAGCAATTGTATTTTCAAAAGTATAGTTAATTTTGAAAACTTTCACTAAAGCAGTGGAAACTGCTGGAACTTTGGGGGCTTGAAAGCCAGCTGTCCTCTAAGTAGCAGCATTTTGGTTCCAAATTTTACAGCCTTTCTTCCCATTGTAGTGTATATGTGTAGATAGACTGCAGGAGTGACATATAAGACCATATAGGGAAATATATGCAAATAGGGAATAGCAAATAAGGAATGCAGTATTCTATTATAGATATCTTCCTTTTTTGAAAGATTTCACCATCTACAAGAGGACCTCAGATGGGGTCAAAGAGGTAAAATGTTGTTTTGTCTATAGACGTTAGTCATTACACTGCGGGCTTCACAAAACAGGGTACTGTCCCCGTGTTGTCACACATGTGGGTAGGGAAGGAATAGCAGCATTGCAAAGCTTGGGGAGCACCATGGCTTGCAGAGGTTCCTTAGGGCTGGCAGCTACATTCTCCAGCGGTGCCTCCCACGGCGAGGCCGTGCCAGCACCAGGACTTGAAACAACCTCGCAGTTATCACTTGCAACAGTCAAGGCCCATTAATTTCAAGCAGGAGAGAAAAAGTCCTCGCAGCCCTCCTTCCTGAAGGAGGGATCAGGAGAAACCCACTAGCTGGGAAAGAGCAAGAGCCTAAGAGCTAGGCTTCAGAAACACACAACAGCAAGATGGTTGTGTAGTTAAAGAATATACTGGAGGATGCATACAAAGATGGCAAGTTAAGGTTTTGTGTTTCTGAAGGTCGCCTAGCTCTTAGTCTTTTCAGAAACACAAATTGAGAGGAAAAAAAGAAGTCTTCACCATGAAGAACTGTTTTGACTGCTCTACCAGATGGCTGAAGTCCATTTCATAAGTTTGAGGAAGTATACAAAGATGGGAAATTAAGATTTCCTGTGAATAAACCTACCTTTCAGTGTCTTTGCAGCTTGAATCTTCTTTAGCACTGTTTTTAGGTGCCGAGGCATATGTATGTTTGCAAGCAGAAAATTTTAGGGAATTGCTTAGTAACTGCTGCACAAATACTTTCCTTTGACTTCTTACCCACAGAATCAAGTGTCTGGGAAAATCTACTTTCCTGTATGGCGCTGTGGGGAAATGCACACAATGAATGAACAGATTTTTTTTTTTCACAGTTAAATCATTCATAAAATTAAAAACAAAGTGCTGCGTTTTGCTTTGATGTATTTCAGTTGTTTCACATGGCTTTAAGTTTGAACACTTCTTTTTTTTTCTCTCTCTCTCTTTTTTGTTATTTTTACCAATCTGCCTGCTGCTAAATCTCAGCTTGTGGCAGAGAAACTGAGAGCATATGCTCTGAAAGAGAGGCTCCTTCACATTTGGTTTTCAGAGAGTTTTGTCACTCCTTGAGCCCCATAACCTCACAAATTAATTCCTTTTGCTTGCAGTGACATCTGTTGGTGAGGGCAGAGCTGATTAACTGCAGGGCTGGCTTCACTGATGGAATCAGCCCACAAGCTGTTTTTCGGTGCAGCAGATGTTTCCTCTCTCTTTCCACCATTTTATTTCCAAAAGAATGGAAATGCTTCTGGAGTTGCTGATATAAACCTTGTTCACACAGATAAATGAACTCCCTGATAGGGATATTGGCTACTGCTCCTACCTGAAGTGCCTAACTGACTACCGAGCTGGTGTCATTGATTGCTAAGTCCGTAAACTTTTTGCAAAGCCCCAAAAAGCACAAAATAAATAGATTGCTCCAAATAGACAGTTTGCGCATATCTATCCCGAAGATTTGGGCCAAAATAGATTGCCTAAAATAGATTGCCCCAAGATAGATGGCCCCAAAAGGCACAAAATGGATTGGGTACAATAGAAAGATATTTCTGGAAAGAAAAATAAGTTATTCTTCCACTGTTAATGCCGTGTGCATGCGTGCGTGTGTGTGTGCCCGAGAATTGACCCTGCCTTGTTGTAGATATCTGCGTTGAGACCAAGGAAAAGAATATGAAAAAAGTACTTTTTTCCCAGTATTAAATAGTTTAGTAAACCAATGAATAGAGAATTTACTAAAACAAGGAATATAGAATTATCCTGAAAGTGCTCTTCATTTCTGCTTAATGGTTGAGTGTCTTCCATACCTATCTTGCCCCTGGTTTTTTGTTAGTGCATAAAGGAATAGGGTGTGTATTGTTTTCCAGTGCATTTCAGATTTGGCAGGCACAAATGCTTATACTAGCTCTTTAATTTTTTAATTCTGCAAGCAAAAGAGCACAAAGGTGTACAAACAGAATTTCATCTGCAAAATCTATGATAATACTGTCTTTCATTTGTAATAAACAGAATGAAAGAAAACAGACAATCTATACTTTTGATTCAAAACTTTATACTACTAATTTGTTTTGCTCAGGCAAAAATAACATAATCTCTTCCAATTCCTGGGAATAAACATTTGTCACACTCTGTATGCTCCTTTTTAAAGTTCTGCAATGGAAATACACATGCATGAAATATCTGCATGTCTTTTCTAGAAAGTTGCTCTAGGTTCCTTTTGAAAGGAAAGCAATATATAGAAAACTTTCTTAATTTTGCTTACATACAGTAAGAATCTCACAGATCAATAGATCTGAGTAAACTAGAAAGTATGTCAATTCAGTCTACTTTCATTTTTGCAAAGTTCACGAAGTGTCACATTGCTGGATGGTTATCCAACTGGTAACACTGTGGTTTATCAACATCAAAACAGATAAAAGCAAATCAATAATATATTAAAAGTCTATTTTTACTGAGTGCACTATTTGAAGTAGAGCACATCTGAGGATCTTACAGAGAGTTGACTTTTTTGGTGTTATATGCAACACCAGTAAAGAAATTTCGTCATAGATATTTTTTAATGTTCTTTTATTGTTTTCTGTAAAATTTTAATGAGAAGCAATTTTTGTTTCTGTGATTACACAATTAAGTGGGAGAATATGTGCAGTTATTACAGTCACACATTCAGATGATTTCTGCAGCAGCAGCACAAGCACCAGGTTGTGTTTTGCATCTTCAGGTAGCTTTTATCTCAAATGGCAAAGGTGCAACTTCTAAGCACTAATCTAGCATCCCTGATAGCCCATACCATACTGCACTGAAAAAGAAGGATTTCTCAGGCAGGGGCCAGAGGGGACAGTCAGCATCAGCTTGAGATTTCCCATGGTCTCAGATCTGTAACACTGAGCACATTAAATCAGTTGTATCTGAACTCTAATGCATGGAAAGGTTGCACATGGGAAAAACGTGCACCTTCACTCTACCATGTGCATATGGCAGATCACTCTTGCTAAGAAATATAACCAGATACAGCCACTCAAAAGCTGCTGAGGGTATTACAAGGCTTCTCCATTGTCAAACCTTGCTACAAATGACTGACATATGCATTAAGGCAAAAGTCAAGAGCAGCTGGCCTGTGAAAGCTCATGCACTGTTTCGAGATGGGGCATGAAAAGTAAGTACAGCTGAGAACCTGTTATCAGTTTGCCTTAATTTGCTATACAGAAGTTCACCCTCCTACTAAAATAAAAAAAGAACACAAACTTGAAAAATCTCCACATTTTGCTCCTAGAATATTCCTCCTTAACCAAATAGCATAGATGATTGCTCTGGCAAAGTCTAATTTAAGTCTCAGTCCATTGGCAATTATTTGAGCTACTATAGAGTAATGCAATTGATTTAACTGTAAGAGCGTTGACTGTAACAATGACAAGGAAGTGAATGACTTCAGATTACTAATGAAATCAAAGTGCAAGTTCCCTGCCAGCAAAGATTCTTTTAAAACATCGTATACCTGTTAGTCAAGGAAATTTTCCTATAGACTCTTCTCTATGAGGCAAGTTGAATTATTGATGATGACTTTGTCTATTCCTCCTAAAATTTACAATCGAAATATCTAACAGATGGTCAAACATAGCGATAAGAGCTGATTCAATCGCTGAGAGAATGTATTAATATAAATGGTCTGGTGTTTAAGTACCTATTGTTGACATTAACTTTCTTTAGTTTCCAAGGAAAATGCTGAAGAAAAGTCACATAAGCATGTCAGTAGAATGAAATAAAAATGTCAGAAGACCAGATAACAAGTTTACCATCAATATACATCATAGGCAACATTCTCAGTCATAATACTGTTGAGCATAAATTTTCATCTGGATACTTGAAATTGCTGTAGATTCTTTTGGTATGATCCTATCCCCAAGAAAGCAGATAACAAGAGATTCAAGAATTTCTCTTTAACAGTTTCTTGATATTCTACATCTTTTAAATGACACGAAGGTTAGAACCCAGGATTTGTTACCTCAATTTCTTTTTCTACACTATGAAGGGAGTACCTATTACTAAATAACTTGGAAACTTCCATTCAAATTTTGACAGCATGAATCAGGGCCAAAGTTTTAAAGTGATTTTGAAGTCATACATGTAGTTACTGTGTGGAAGTTTCCAATGCATTTAAGCAAAATATGCCCCTAAGAGGCATCTAAAAGTTCATATATTTATGTGCTAATTTGTGGCAGGGGCTGTGGTCATTGTTAGCCAAACTACTTAGGAAAAAAAAAATGCAGAGGATAGTTGGCAGAAAACAGCACTATGCTTGTTCCAGGACTGTGAACCTTGTCCCTCCAAACCAGCATGTTGTGATTTTCCAGAGTGAATGTCTGGAAAAGGCTTGAGAGCAGTGGAGCGGCAGACACGAGTGTGTGGCGGGCTGTGCTGTCTAATTGCATGCTCAACACCTCTGACATTTAACCTGTTGTTTTATTTTGGTTTGTTTTTTGTTTTGCTGTGCATGACTGTATGTGGTATTGGCAGCCTTTTAATATTAGGAAGAAGATTCGAATAAATCAATAGAATTTTTAAAACACTATGCAAAAGAATATGACTGCTGTTTCTTAAGCTTGGAAAACCTGCCTTGCATGACTCCACCGAATTATCTACCCACACAGCTTCAGGAGGGGAGAGCCCTAACCTTGGCAGGGGCTGGAGACAGGATTTCCTCTGAGCTAGGGAGGGATCTTTGGGATATGTGCTCTCGGCACTTAGCTGTTGGACAGGATTCACCACTTCCCCTCAAGCACCTGCCTTAACACCTGGCTCCTTTAAGGATGGTATGGGTGGGATGCTCCACACTCCATCATTCAAGGATCTGGTTTCAGTGGTTTTTGGTGAAAATTCTTCTCCAGTATTTCCTCAATCAGTATCCCAAATGTTCAAAAACTTTGAATAACTGCATTGTTTTTCTGCTGAAATTAATGCTGTAGTTGTCTCCAGAGTTGTCTGTTGTCTTTTGCAGACTTCAGAGCCCCACCTGCTTTGCAAGCCCTGGCAAGGTGTGAGCTCTGCCCTGTTCTGCAGGTGCCGTTGGCTCTTTTTTTCCATAATCAAAACATACAAAAGTCATCTAAGAATAGGGGTGAGGTAACTCATGTGTGCTTTCCTTTCCGCTACCCTAGCCATTGCAGCAGGATTCATAGTATATTATTTGCTCAAGATCAGGCTTAGGCAAGAGTTGTCTAATGCACTCTCCAAATATAGCTGGGTAAGATCAAGGCTAGAAAATGAACATGGCATAACTGGAGGGAGCTGATAGCGACCTTGTCCCAAGAACTACCAGTCACACCGGCAGTCTCAGAGTTGTGTGTCTCCTTTGACTCATACTGTTACTGACTGATTAGATTTGAACTTTTTTTTAATGATTTTTAGCTACTCTTCCTAAGACCCTTCTACATTCATTTTGTTTCCCTACTAAAAGAAAAAAAAAATAGGAGATAGAAATTGATAAAATGAAAAATCTTTCTTTTCCAATTTCCATCCCATTTTTGGTGCAGAAAGGTGAAGCATTGCTCTTTTTATGAAACCTGAAAAAGGCTTTGACATTTTCAAGATGCATTGGAAGTTATCTTTCACTTCTAGGATCAGTTTTAAGTAAGATGAGTGTAATAGTTATTTCAAAAATTCAAGCTCACAACCACAAATCTAATGGGTAAATATTATATGTATAAATATAAAATCATATTGTGCATTTTATATCAGACAGTGGGGAGGGGGTGTTTCCCATTAAATTAGTTTGTGCTTACCTAAGAGAATTTTCCCTACATTGCTTCCAGTAGGCCATATTATCACCAAAACATAGAAGAAGAAGCAGTCACATTTATATATATATATTTTATATATATATATATATATTTATATATATTTAGCCTGGTAGAGGATGCATACATCATATCAGTTTAATGCTTCCATTAATGCTTTAATGCTTTGAAGTACAGTCAATTAAGTTGCACTTTCAAACATCACATTTTCAGTGTTAAAATAACCCATTGCTTAATAATTCGGTATCCATATTATTTTTCCCCAATATACCTTATTAGATATAAATTTAATAAATATGAATTTATGTGTGTTATATATGTTCATTAAATACAATCTATGACATTTTAATACTTTTGTAATTTAAATGGATAAATGAAACAGTATACTAGGAATTGTTTCAGCAATTAATCTAAAATATGTGATGTAATTATTCATGTAATTACATGATACAGTTGAGGAAATACTAGAGAATGGCAACAACACTGTTTAGACTTCAAGGCGATTGTCAGTCCACTCTCAGAAGGGGCCATCAGCCTCTGTGGTCCTCCAAATAAACTAGAAGAGGTTAAATCCAGTGCAGCCTTTCCCCTCTGAGCTGTGGATGTTCTTTCGGAAGTGTGAATAATAATGATGATAGCCCTAATTCCATACATATTTATGAAAAGAAATTAACTTAAATTGTAGGCTTAGACTCCTCTGAGGCCCATAACGTGTTAACAGGTATTTACTAAACTTCCTCACTTAGGCAGTTTAGCACTTGGCCATTTGAGTGAGAAGAAAAAGGAAGGAAGGAAGGAAGGAAGGAAGGAAGGAAGGAAGGAAGGAAGGAAGGAAGGAAGGAAGGAAGGAAGGAAGGAAGGAAGGAAGGAAGGAAGGAAGGAAGGAAGGAAGGAAGGAAGGAAGGAAGGAAGGAAGGAAGGAAGGAAGGAAGGAAGGAAGGAAGGAAGGAAGGAAGGAAGGAAGGAAGGAAGGAAGGAAGGAAGGAAGGAAGGAAGGAAGGAAGGAAGGAAGGAAGGAAGGAAGGAAGGAAGGAAGGAAGGAAGGAAGGAAGGAAGGAAGGAAGGAAGGAAGGAAGGAAGGAAGGAAGGAAGGAAGGAAGGAAGGAAGGAAGGAAGGAAGGAAGGAAGGAAACACAGCAATTCCAAAGAAATCTCATCTTAAAGTGTATTTATCCCTGGAATCTCACAACAGCAAATTTTCTCAGATGAGTTGCCGCAGTCCAAGGAATACACCCACTGTTTATACAGGTGGACTCTGGCAGCCTTTGGCTGAGAGAGGGAGGGATTACTCCAATACCAGTTCACAGGACTCCTAGTGCTTTTCAGTATCTCAGATTTAGTGGGGTAGGAATTCTGGGAATGAGGACAGGAAAATTTCATTTGTCATCAGTGTGGGGAGAAATTAAGTAGGCTGTGTCGCAGGAATTCAGATATTTAGTAAATTCCCTATTCCATCCTATAAACATTGAGTTCTTCAACCATGTTTGCTAATGTATTACCTCCTAGCATTGGTTTGGAGGTTTGATGAATAGTGTGTGACTTGCTTTGGTTTTGTTGCTGTTGATGTTTTTAAACATTTCACCTCACCACATCTTCTTAAGACCTGTTTTTTTTTTTTTTGCATGAAAATCATAGAATCATAGAATCATAGAATGCTTAGGGTTGGAAGGGACCTCTAGAGATCATCTAGTCCAACCCCCCTGCATACACAGGGACACCTAGAGCACGTGGCACAGGACTGCATCCAAGCGGGTTTTGAAGATCTCCAGAGAAGGAGACTCCACAACCTCTCTGGGCAGCCTGTTCCAGTGCTCTGTCACCCTCACTGTTAAGAAATTTTTCCTTAAGTTCCTATGGAATTTTTGGTGTTTCAGTTTCCGGCCATTTCCTCTAGTCCTATCAGTGGCCACCACTGAAAAGAGACCATCACCGTCCTCTGCACTCCCTCCCTTGAGGTACTTATAGACACTGATTAGATCCCCTCTCAGCCTTCTCTTCTCCAGGCTGAACAGGCCCAGCTCCCTCAGCCTCTCCTCATAGGGCAGATGTTCCAGGCCCCTGATCATCCTTGTAGCCCTGCGCTGGACTCTCTCCAGCAGCTCCACATCCCTCTTGTTCTGTGGAGCCCAGAACTGGACACAATACTCCAGATGCGGCCTCACCAGGGCTGAGTAGAGGGGCAGGATCACCTCCCTCGACCTGCTGGAGACGCTCTTCTTAATGCACCCCAGGATTCCATTGGCCTTCTTGGCCACTTGTTAAAAAAGGTGCTTAAAATCAACTTCTTCTTCTGAAGATGACAGCAAAACCATCTAGAAGCACTTAAGCATAAGGCCTCGAGTTCTTTGTAACACATTCCTTGGGCAGGATCCCAGTGAGGGATGGTGCTTGTGTCCCTTGCTCTGGAACCTGGAAACCTTTACTCCATTCCCTCACCATGTGGTTTCCCCACGTGGATCCATAACACCCGTCCCTAACAGCTTTGGTAGCTTGCTGTTGATAACAGATGTGGTGATCCGTAACGCAGTAAGACAAAATTCCGTTCAAAGTAGAGACTCCTCTCTAGCCTGTTCCTGAGGAACACTTTTTCTAGCTGCTCAGAGTAGAGCCCACTGGAAGCTGCATTTCCAACATGTTCTGTGTTCTGGGGCAGTTTCTGATCCAGTTCTTTGATCAACAGCACCTACAACTGTGGGCACATGCAGGGGACAGTGCAGGAGGGGAAACAAGAGCACTGCTTGTCCTGGCAACCTCCAGCTCAGCTGCAATTTAGTTTTAGGAGCAGATCAGCATTGCTGCATGTGGGAGTATTACCTGAATAGCTGCATCTTCATCACTAATACATTCAAAGTTTTGAGAAGCAGCGGAATCTGCTTCTTGACTTTCTTGCTTGCTTTCATCTTCATTAAGGAGGAAGTGTAAAATTGTGAATTGGCTGAGCAGTGTAGGAACAGTTTTACTTTGAAAACTGCATGTTTTAATTTCCATAAGTGTTTAGTACTTAACTAGAACCTGAATTTCACATAAATTCACTTACAAATTCAGGATTAGAGCAGTTTTTGTTTTACAGATATCCCTCTCTCCATTTCTTCCCTCATTTTTGCCACTTAAAAATTTTAGATGAAGGCAATATCTCCGAGGATGAAGCCAGTGAGTATCACCAAAAGAATAAGAAAGCAGTGTTAAGTCACCGTATTAATCTTAGGGTTTCTATAATATCTGCACAAACAAGAGCACAGCCATAGTGCTTTTTGAAAATACCTCACCTGGCACCATTTTACCAGAATTCAGTTTGCTCATTTCTAGTCCATATTATCCTTTGTAATGCATTGGCATGTTTTGTATTACACAGTATTTCCATCAGTTAAGGCTTGGATCGTGCACACTTACCTTCTCTGAGTTTTCTTTTGTTTAGGGTTGGATTCTTCTTGCCTTTTTTTTCATTTGTTCATTTTTCTGGAGATTGTTTCTGGGAAGGCGGGAGGCTCTTGAATATAACTAGACATCTAGCCTGAGTAACTTGCATCCTACCAACCTCTAAGTCTCCAAGAAAATGCAAAATATAGCAAAGCTCCAACAGCTAATGTCACAGGCAAGGTTTCTGATGATATTGAATGGCAAGTCTCATTAAATAATAAAGGACAATGTAAAATGTAATCTGATTCAGAATGACTGGAGTCATTTAGGTACCTGCCTAATAGAGAGCAAATGGAGTTCACTGCACACTCAAATACATTAGCAAATTCTAAAGTATACAGCCACAAGAAAGGAAATAAATAGTAAGGCTTGATAATAAATTGACAAGGAAATAGATTTCAAGAAAGTGAAGGAAAATACTGTACTAAAACCTATCAGACTGTCAGCTGCAATGAGGAAAACAGCCAGTAATATTGCTTGACAAATATATGAAGGTCTAACAAAAAATAAGCACTGCAAAGAGCTGTGTATAATGCTTTTCACAAATAACATATTTATCTGTCATGATAGTAATCTGTCATGACTCCTTTTATTTGTGTTATAGCAAAAGATTGAGAAAGTTGAACTTATTTGTACTGGGGAGAAGGGAGAAGATTGTATAAGGTCTTAATTTCAAGCTTTGGAAATTATGAAGGATAAAACTGATCCCTGCAGTTCTTAGCACTCATATTTCTGCCTTAGAGATGTTAGGAATAAAATAAATCACTAAAATCATCTCAATCTCCAAACTGCTCCTTATTGAGGTATTCATTCTGAAAAAGATAATGTTTCAATAATTACTTCTTCCTAGATCTGGCCTTTTCTCTTTTCTTGACTTGTTCTTGAGCTTGTATGTGTTTTAATCCACTTGTCATATAACCATTTCATTTTCAGGATATTAAATGTATGGATATCATTTTATTCTTAGTTCTCACTTTCACTTTACACTGGAATGGTTGTTCATATAGTGCCCTAAAGTAACTAAATAACAGGGCTATGACTCTCCTTGGAGCTGCTTCTCATTTATTTTGCTGTTCTGACAGGTGACTGGATACCCAGAGTGCTGTGAAAGTAAGTTAGGACACTTGTGCCAGTGCAAGCCTTCCAAATTTGCACAGTAAAAGTTTGCACCAGCTTTGGTCGCACTTTGCCCTTGGATTATAGCCTGTGCAGTGCCTGTGCAGCGCTGATTTATTTGTGGAATGACATTACCATTGTGAGGCTCTGCCACAAATGACAGGGCATACCAATATCAAAAGAACATTTTGGAGGAAAAAATGCTACGACTGTGCTATACAGACACAAGCTATAACAATGTTCCTGTCGCTTAAGAAAAAAAAAATGAAACACTTCTGTTCATCATTTCTAAGTCTTCACAGGTGTGATTTCATGAGAAAGGTTACAACTAAAGCACTGTAGCCAGAACAAAGCTGTAACTTTCTAGAGGGGCAAGGGCTGTAGCAGAGGTCATGTCTTTTATTAGACCAAGAGATGGATTTGGGAAACACACAGCCTCAGGGCAGCGAGGGCAGGCTTGAAAAGAGGCAGCCTTAGCAATTGCTCCGGGCTTGCCATGGTTATTCAGGTGGGCACCGGGAGAAACTGCAGCGAGACAGAGGGGAAGAGCAGCAAAGGACTCAACAACCACATTAGCACATTCCCTGTGAAAGGCCCAGGGCAGGAGCTTTGCTCTGCTTGTTAAACACAGAAGCAATATTTCTGCAGTTCACTCTATCCAATAGCATCTGAGTTTTTCTTCTGAAGTTCTTTTCCTCTTCAGTTGTTGTTTTTTTTTTAAGATGCTTCAAGCTTGAGTGCCAATTAAAGTGACCCATAGTTCAAGTGAAGTATTAAAAAAACATGATGACAATTTGGTAGGATTACGCATACAGCAAGAAAATTACATGTATTGGGAGCTTCACCTGGCAGGGCAGACGGGTGTGCTATACACACAGCAGCTACAGAAGCTAATCATTTTGCTTCCAGTCTCAACTGAGCCTTGTAAAAGACCCAGGGCTTCTTATGCATCAGCTTCCTTACAGCAATACCATCCAGAATGAGGGATTTTCTTCTGACTTGTTAGCTTTTAAGATCAGTCCCATCATTTGAAGTAATAATCAAATTCCAGTCAACTCCAGTTAATAATCTAATGTTCTTTATGTTCTGTTGGATGCTGAGAAGAGTACTGGTATACAGGCTTCCTACCTGTGACTAGAAAACAAGTTTTGATTTAGTTAATTAAGTGTATAGGAAGTTTTATCCTTTTTTTTTTTTTTTTTTTTTTTTTTTTAGTTTGAGTGCTATGTAATGATTATGCACTACAGTGGTAGTGCTTCTGTTGAGTTTCCTTTGAAGACGTAGCAGCAACCTCACTGTCTGTAGTGTTCTAAGGCTATGAACTGTGTGCCTGAGTGTAATAAAAACATGTAATAAAAACAAGTAAGGAAATACTCTTTGAGAAATTTTCCTCAAAATTTGCTATGTATCTTAGACTGGCTTGTATATAAATGAAATGAAGTATTATTTGCTGAATTGTGCATCAATAAAACAGTATTTTTATTGCATTGTGGGATATGATTAGATTATTCTTGGTATTGATTACATTTGCTAATTCGTTCGTATGTAGGACTAGAAAGGAAAACTTTTAATTAAGATGTGGTGAAATTTTATTGGATTTAGCCATCAGAAAAAGTATCATAGCAGTATCACTTCAGGAAAAACAGCAAAATAACCATAATAACTGTTATAACAAATAGTTTGGATATAGTGTTACATCTCTGGCATTTGTTCAAGTTCAGAGATAAAAATGAAATAAACTATTTAAACCTTGAAAGACAAAAGTGCTTTGTTATAGAAAGAAGTGGAGCTTGTGTCTGTTTTAGAAGTTCCTAGGAAGTGGCAAAGTGAGTCATAAGCAATAATTCCAAAAAAATATTTAGAATCTTAACATTATTTTTGTGGTTTAATTTACTTTTACTTACTTTAACAAATGAATTAGAGATGGTACTCTTCAATTAACATAATCTCCCTTTGAAAAAGAGGAAATAGGAAACCACACAACTGTGGTTGCAATGAAGATGAATACAGATTTCTGAGTACCTCAGTTACAACTCTTTTCTTCTGCTCCTTTTTATCACAAGCAGTGGTTTTAAATAACTCATAATGTACAAAGAAGAGCTCAACAGACCCTGTTCTTTTAGGGAGCAGCACTGTTAGAAGCAGTTGCAGTGACAAGAAACCCTTGGTTTCCAGATGTTGTGTCTGTTAGCATGTGATTTGCACTCATGGCATTGAAGAAGAAGGATAGATATTTATGGTAAAGCAGAAAAGAAAGGCAACTGGATTTCCATGTAGATACCTGAAAGGAAATATAGTAGAAAAAGAATCCTTTTTTTTGGTACATTTACATGACACTGAAAGCAAAACACAGACTGAATGATAAATCAGTACAACATAGAAATTCAAGTAAGTTAAATAAGGGCCTCTTCCATTAAGAGCAAAAATCTGTTGTCGTTTTGGTTTGTCAATAGCCCTTCCCAATTCCTTAAAGATCAGCAAGGTCTTTCCACTGACTGCAGATTGCCAGCTGACTTTGCAGTTAGATTTATAAGGTCTGAATCTGGGCTTGTATGTGCCTTGTTCAGAAGTGATAAAAAAAATATTTCTGCATTTTGTCAGGAGTGGCAGAGTTACTGCCCGTAAGTTGCCAGATGCATTGTTTAAAGTTGCCAGATGGATCGATATTCTGCAGCTGTCACTCAGCAGTTTCACAGAGCTCAGCACTTTCTCTTCTTTCTTCTACAGCATTTGCCTTTTTTTTTTTTCTTTTTCTTTTTTCTTTTAATGCTGGAGTTACTATGCATCAGGTATTAGGTATCTTCTCATTACACTAAAGTACAATAAAATGTTGTAGCTAAAACAGTTTTGGAGTCCTGGATCCACCCCCACGCAAGCAAATGCAAGTGAGTGTTTCAATATCAAAGCATAAAAGGCTGGAGTTTTACTTAGTACTGAAAAGCTTGTCATGCTTCCGCTATAAGCACAGAGTATCACAACTTCAGGGGAATCAATGGAGCATTGACAGTTTAGCCCCTCAGTGTCCTTCACCTCAGCTCTAAAAGTATTTATATATTACAGCCAAAGAGAAATACTGCTTTTAATGGCTATAGATAATCTCTCCTGTTTAATTAGGGTGATATTCCCATCTGATTGCCAGTGAAGAGGAATAATCAAAGTCTTACTATATGATCTCTTGAGTACCTATAGTGTCCAGTGTTCACAAGCCTGAAAAATCTTTGAAAGTGGTGTTATACACAGCCATCAGCTTACGAATTCTGGGTTTTGTTTGTTTGTTTGTTTCTTTCTTTCTTTTCTGCTATTGACAGACCATTGTGCGAAATTTTAAAATGCTTATTTTTGATGTGAACTGCAACATTCTATTTCCACAAGTCGACCTGCTGGACAGCAAGTTGAACATGAGTCAGCAGAACCTCTTGATAAAGGTGATAAAGACCAACCATATAAGGATCTGTAGCTGGAAGCAGAAATTCACACCGCAAAGTCACTGAATACTTAGAAATGCCACAGAAAAGGGTCTAGCAGGAACAGCAAAATGAAACTATTGGCAGAGTGGTGTTTCTACACCTCACTTCAATATTCTGTGATGCATTAACAACAATTTTATGTATAAGACATGAAAAGCAATTGCTCAGTTGTACTTGATATTCTGAGGTTCCAGTTTGAGACTTAGTTCAGTCAGGGGCCCTGTTATATGTGAAAGATATAAAAAACAAGCGGGGAGTAGTCCAGATGGGAGGAGAATGGTGGGGCTTTTGGAATAAGACCTTTAAGAAAAAGTTGATAGATACTCTTTATCATTTATTTAGACTAACAGAGAAGGGCAAGGTAGCATATGATGCTAATATTTCAGTGCAGGAAATATTATCCCACAGGGGAAGTTCTCAGTTGTTTTCTGTGGAAAAAGATAGAAGAATTGCTTAATTTACACCCAAAGCAACTGAGCTTAGCTGTTACCAAAACAACTAACTCTTAAAGAGAAAAAATACTGTTAAAGGATATCTAAAAGCTGTGGAATGTTTTCCACTGGAAGGCTGAAGAAGTAAATCTGTGCTGAATTACGTAGATGAACTTGGATCCTGTCCCAAGTAGACTGGCTGCTCTCTTCAAGCTCTTCCCAGCCCTGCATATTTATGGTTCCAGCCTTTCTCGTAACATTCTTCATGGAAACTGCCTACAGTTTCAGAATAATCTTCTAATCATCCTGTATATATTCTTACTGCATATTTTCATTGTAAATTTAGAAGTACTGACACAGAGTTCAGTAATTTCAAAAAGATTTTAATAACTGCAAACACACTGGCAATGCTACAAGATTTTCCTGTAAACGTAGCAAGATTTAAGAGCAATGTGATCCCCACAATACAAACAGCATTTTTTTTTCTGATTTGACTGTATTAGAGCATTCACAATTTAATTTCATACAAAAGCAAGAGCTATAGGGCTATGGTATTTGATAGCAAGATTAGCTACTTACACCACAAAATAATGTATACTGGTGAAGTACACAATAAATTTAAGTACATGAAAAACTGTAAAAACAGAATTTCTTAATTGCTAAGCTAAAAATGAAAAGGAGCTAACAAAGCTGTCAGAATGACATACAAATATTTTCATTTTAAAATCATTGAAGTCCATTGTGAATTGTTCCAACTTAATTTCATTTATTTACTATACCTTATTACACTCTATCTATCCATTTTCAAAATAGAGTTTTAATCTTTATAGCTCTGTTTAACTCCATATAACTGCAAAATTGAATGAGGTGTCAAGGAATAGTAGAATCCTTATTAGAAATTATATTTGCTTTTATCAAAAGCATACACACTGTTGTGTTTTCATAATTATTTTTTGTGATTACTTTCCTGCCTAATGTGTGATTGAAGTTTGTTTACACAACTAGTTTTCTGTGTCATCCACACTCCTGTTAAAGGACTGTCAACAATCTCATGCAAAAACCCCTCTTTTAGAAGCAGAATTTTGCTCAAAATATGGATTCCCATAAAAATGTTTAATCAGTTTTGATATGCCTTTAATGAAATTGTCATAATGTAATATAAAGTGACCACTGCCAAAGAGGTAATGCATTTGCATTCCCGGTGCTTCGGGCAATTTTTTAGTTCCATTTCCCATGAGTCAAACAAACATGACATTCAAAATTGCATGCCATATTGTGATTATCTGGGGAGATAATTCAAGTCATCACACTAACATTAATTCTGAGCAGAAACTAGGTTAACAAGGTTGTACAACACTTTTGTTTTGGAACCAAACTTAGACTGAGCATTCACAGAAGCGTTTGAGTGACAGCAGTGCAAAATGCAGTATAAATAACTGCAGTTGCAGGCCAAAATATATTAAAGAACATTATGTTGGAGCATCAGTCTTCCAGAACCAGCAAATGCCATATTTTTTTTTTTCATATTTTTCAGCTTACTCTGTAAAGTATAAATCACAAATTTTCATATTTGCTCCAGGAATGCACAGATTTGAGTTCTAACAGTGCCATGAAGCAGTTGGTGGGTGCTGCTTCGCCACCATTTCCCCTCCAGAGGTGAAACAAGGGGTGTCTGAATCTCAGCCCTCCTGCTAGAAAAATGGACTGCAGCCTGTCTAGGGGGTGACGAGAAGGTGCTGGGGCTGGTGGCTGGAGGCCACGTGAGCAGTCACCCTTCCTGTCCTCTCCCATCCCTGCTGCACTGGCTATGACATCCTCCATGCAGCACCCATGCACTTTAATACCAGGACCCTTGGGTCAGAATATGCGATTTTATTTCTGTGCTACCACCATTCTGTTTTGGGGAGAGGAACGATAACTTTGACCAGGTTAGAACATAACTAAATTCGAATGGGATATGAGTTTTCTTTTTTGAAAATAAAGGCTGTGTAATAAGATTCACTCTACTGAATAGGAAGAAGCCCCTTAATAAGGGGTGAGGAAAGGGCAAGCACTGCAGGAGGTTAGCTAGGAGTATCACAAAGGAAATGTTAACATAATACTTCAAAATGGACAACATGAGACATCCAAATACAAGAGGCATTAGAAGATCCTTCTTCATAAAAACTGATTAGGGAGCTTTGATAATTTCCTGGCAGGCTTAACTTAAAATAATAAATTAACCGACTTTAGTCCAGAAAGGAAATTCATGCCTTGAGACATTCTTCAAACTAAAAAGCTATCCAAACTATTGTGTAGCCCATGAAAGCTGCGAGATGCCCATGAGATACTCAGGAACTTCTCAGGGCAGGTCTAGGCATCAGTCTCATGTGTGCTCATTAACCCTTTGACAAACACAGAGGTCTCTGCTTCTTTCAATAGTCATCCATACCTGGGGATGATCTCCTTTGAGCTTTTTTTTTTCTTTTAAAGTTTTTCAGTCCTTTCCTCAACACCCCCTATATGAGCTGCTCTCTTCTCTATCACATGGTCACAATCACTTCACTTCACCCAAACCACCTTGTGATCATCAGTTCTTTGCTATTCACATTTTATTCTGTAAGTGTATCCACCCGTTCTTCTCCTACACAGACTTGGAGCTCAGCATTATACAGGCATACTTACAGCTTTCATGTTTTATCCTTCCTTTAATTTTCACATGTCGAAATACAAATAGATTAAATTGCTTGCAACCCAATTGCAGCAACAGGTGGTGTTCATCAGTAAGTTAAGTAAGTAAGTAAGTAAACAGAAATCCATGTTAACCTGGATCATATTGCTTGGGAATTCAGATATCTGAGGTGCTGCTCTCCAAAGATTTTCCAGAGAGTATATAAAAAAGTGAGTGTTGGGATGAGAAAGTGTGGCTAATAAGTGGAAAAGCTCTATTATGCTTTCAGATGGTGAAGATAGCACTGGGACTCCCAGGTCTTCGAGGTCAGGGAGCTGCAGTTGCAGACAGGAAATAACATCTAGTCCCTGAGGGTCCTGCAGAACATCTTGGAGCACCACAGGCCACCAGACACTTCCTGACAACCTAAAGCTGCCTTTAATACAGCCAAAAGCTGCAAGCATTTCTAAGACAGGGCAGGAAATTTTTTGAATAAAATATACCAGCAGTGTAGCAGATGGGCTGATTTTGCAAATGGATTGTGTTAAGTGATTTCATAACCTACAGTTTTAGAGCAGCTATTACAAAATGAGAGAAATAAGTATGCACACAGCCTTAACCAGCATTCTTTTTGGTATTATCAAGTCCCAACACTACGCTGGGAGTGATTAGGCAGAGCAGGAGTGCATCCTCCAGTGTCATGTCCCAGTTAGTCTTCTCCAAAATTAGAATGCTACTTTTTATTGCTCTTGCCAGTGATAGGCAGTAATTAATAATTAAGTTAATTAAGGCAGGTTAAGCTTCAGTATAATAGAGTATGACAGCCTGGAGATTAAGAAACAACAGAGATGTGTTCAAACTATTAGAATCATCCTTTGTTTCCATTGCTCCATATTACTGAGCTGATCAGAATAATGTTCTGTTTGATCCAATATGACTCTATCACCCATTAGCTGATATATTATAGCACGTAATATTTGATTTTGGTTTTGAGGATGGAGTACTACCAGGGTGCTAATATGAGTTAGGATTAATAATTATGATTGTTTCAGAAATGACTCAAATATCTCTCATGAACGTTGACTTTGTGCGCTAAGAACATACCACACTATAGATCTTTTGTCTTTGTAAACCACCGTAATTCTGCGCAGACAGCAGATTCTGTGTCTGTCATTACTTCTGCTAAGTGTTCAAATTTTAAAGATAATAACACTGGGAGGACTATTGCCAAAGCAATATCTTTAATGTCCACCTGTCAAAATAGGAGTTTATAGTAGAGAGCCCATGCATTTTACCACTAGCTTGCAAAGAGAATATGGAACAAGAGGAATTTAATGCAAGGATATGAACGGCTATAAGGACCAATGTTTAGTTTATTGAGAAGGGATTTCTTGGCATGGAGTTATACATCTCTTTGTAAAAATCTCTAGTTTACTGAAATTGGCCACCAACCTCATTTCACTGTTTCCTTGATTCCTTGTCCAGGAAAAGAGGCATTTCTAAGCCCAATACTCTAATACAATTATCAGTATAAATCACCGAGAAAGCACAGCAGGCCTTTGGAAGAACATCTGAAATTAATTTGGCAGCTGAGGCACATAACTGACACCTAGAGATAAAGGCACAGAAAGCTATAAACCCCCTAATAAATGATTCCCCATCACCACGGATATTCAGCCTATGTTTACTCAGCCAAAGAACAGCATAGGACTTTATACTTAACAATGGCTTCATAATAGCTTGTTTACATGCTAGAATATATGGAGACAATGCCCAGAAAGCAAATTATCTTCCTTTCTTTTAAGATAGTTACAAGTCTTCTTTACAGTATCTCTATTTTTACTATAATATTTTTGGATTAGTGCCTGTAGGATAATGAGAGGAGACAGCAAACATAAAAATACTTCTCTCTGAGATAAGCCAGCCCCAAATCTCCCTGATGGAGCAATTCCCAATGTTCCACCCAGGTTATCCTGTATGGGATACTCTGGGTTAACATTATTCCTTTTTCAACTGGCTGCTGCCTTGTTGTACCTTTCTTCTTTTGACGCAGCGTACCTAGCATTGCTTTCTGACATTTGGGTTTGAATGGTATAATTATCACTCAAAGGGTCACTACGGCTCAAGCTTTCAGTACCAGAAAAACAGAGGCACTATCAAGAGATTTTCTCAGTTTCTTTATTAGCTCTCCTGAAGGCACGGCATTATCAGATTCCTAAATCACAACACAGATATTTGCTATTAAAAGAAAACATGGCATTTTCTATGTCAAGCATTGTGTTCTTCTGCAGTAAAGGAGCAGCAGTTTTATGAAGGAAGATGCTCTCTAGCCTTCACAGTTATCTGTGGAAATAAAGGGAACACCAGACTACTTTTGGAGCACTGGGGAGCAGTGTCCTCTATCACTGTGTTTTGTGGAATGATGATGAGCTTGGTTACCAAAATGCTTTTGCCAAGAAGAACAATTATTTAGAAAGCATTATGATGCCACAAAGTACTGTAACTAATTCTGGTTATTAAAGATAAGCACATGTAGTCCTTCTGTTATTTATCTCCCAACCACTAAATACTTGCTCTTCATCATTGATTGCAAGGTATTTTGCATTATATTTTCCTTGATGTTTACAAATGCTAGGAAGAAATAGCTTTGTCTAAGTGCTATTCGGATTCAGGTAAAGAAAGCAAGCTGCAGCCCATGTGAATGCCAGTTAAAGCCAATTATAACCCCATTGATTTTTCCTGGCATTAAAAAACAACAACAAAATCAATAAAAAATAGAGCTCTTCCACCAAATTATTTGTAATTCCTCAATAGTTCTGGATGATATGATAATAGGCATGCTTGTGGTGAAAAAGAGAGCATTTATATTTAAAATAGATATCTTAGTAGTTAATTGTGGAAGAAATTGATTTTTAAAGACGAGGAAGGTAAGGTAAGAGGAAGAAACAAATAGGTGTTCTGTCATGTGAAAGGTAGAAAAATGCTAATTATCTTTCAAGCACAGTTTACTCTGTCGCTTGTTTGAAACATGCCTAAAATAATTTCTGATACCTTTGCTAAATAGCAGAAAATATACTGATTTTCCATGTGTGAAACATGATGCTAATACTCTCTAGCCATGTCTTCTGATTTTGCCCAAGGTGTATTTGTTCACTTTTTAAAGATCTAGAAATTATTCTGCTGTAAAGTTAGATCTATCTAAAGAAGCAACTATCTCCATTTCTCATATGGTCATATAAAAGAAAAAGCTCCTAAGAGTCTGTGGGAGATGTTAATAGGAGGGAAGCAGACCATTCAGTTCATTGTCATTTCCACTGGGAATTTATATGCACATTAGATTCGATCACTGGGTGCTAAATTGAGCCATGTATATTTTAGAAAATGTGGTCTTCCAATTCACCAAATCTGATCTATCAGGGAAATTAGATGATAGATGCATTGTTCCAGTCCTACTAGAGCCAAAAGATTCCTCACCAATAACTGTTTTATTAACAGATAAGTTAAGGGAGGAAAAGGAAAAGGGAAGGAAAATATTTGGTTGATGTTTTTTTGTGAATACATGGGCACATACACATGATTAATCATCGAATTATACTTAACAGCTCAGGCGTGCATAGTCCTAGAACAGAAATCTCCCCTAGAGTGTTAGGCTTAGCAGGATCAGGGATTATGCGTAGGTATATATATGCATGTATATATATATATATGGGCGTGCATGTGTGTATATGCATGTGTGTATATATATATATGCACACAAACCTATGTACTCACATATATATATACAAACATGTACGTATGTAGCACGTAACACAATTCTAACTGTGCTAGGACTTAATAATGAGCAATAGTTTAGAACTGGCAATGAAAAATACTGTATCTACTTTGTAAGAAAACAAGCTATTAGGGGTGAACACAGATGTTCATTAAATGATTTTGTTAAGTACAAATGCCACACTTTACTTTAGGCTGTTATTAAAGCAATTATTTTTTTCAAGTGCACATTGCAAGCTGTAGCTTTGTAGTACTCCAGTGAACATTATTACATTAATATAGTGAATGTACCCTATCTATCTGTCGTTACCAAACCTCACAATGATATTCTGATTAATGATGCACACTGCAGATCTCCCAGATGCCAGCCAGATGTTCAGAGAAAACTAATGTTTTTTTGGCTAGAGAGGTAAAATATAAATCATACCCACACTGACATACCTAGTGGAACAAATGGAAGGTGTTCCTAAGTGGATTTTCTACCCAGCTCCTATTTATTTTTACTTAGACGAGGTACATGACACAACACCCTGTGCATTTCAGCCTTCTAGATAGAAAGGCAGATGCGAGCACCATGCAAGTAATTAAAACCAAAAGTTGTCTTTCTCCTGGGAATCACTTTTGCTTTAAGGTACTCCCCTGTCTCTGCCATCTGGCTGCCTTGCAGAGTAGGAGTGTCAGCACTTGCTCCCGGTAGGAGGGAGGGCAGTGGGGAAGAGAAGGGAAGGAAGTGCAGCCGGCAGCACAGCTCCAGGCCAGGAGTTAGGGCAGGTGGCCGGCTCACAGCCAGCATAGCTTCCTCTCTTTCTAACTCACATTTCTATTTGCTTAAATATACGTGCTCCTGCAAAGGGATCTCCTTTTTCAGTCGCATTAATTAAATTCAATTTTCCTGCTTTCATGAACAAACTGCTAAGGAGGTGAATCTGTGCTGCCACGTTACTCAGGAGGTGGGATTGCTGCAGCCCCTGAAAGCAATGTCAAGCCTGGAGAAAGTCAAACCATCCATCAGGTCGAAAAATTGAACTGTGGGCCAGGGCTGACCTAAGCTCAAATCCCATTCTTACAGACAGCATGGAGGCCAAGTGCTCACATTGTATAGCATGGCAAGCTTGAGATTTGCCTTGGCGGTAGGAAAGTCTCACAGGTCCCGAAAGGAAGAGAGATTATTTCCCATTCTATTACTGTTGCAATAATCTGCATGATTGGCTATCTAATATCTCCTTACCAGGAGCAAATGCTTTCTCTTGTTCTTTTCCTCACAGGAGGCTTCTGCTGATTTATGGTACACAGCCATTGCTTGCCTTCTTTCCAGGGCCACAGATAGGACTTCAAGAGCTTCAATGTAGGTATTTCAAATCATAACAAACCAATCTTTGTCAATATTCACTATAGCCCAAAGACTCCTGGAAGAGAAGGTCAGTGGAGAAAGGAATTATTTGTGCCTGATGAATTGCTGCGCTGCACTTCCCTCTTCAAACCTTGCCATTTCATGGTGTAGGTTGAAGAAAAGGCTGATTGGGAATATCACACTCACGAACCCAGGCAGGACAGTGTCAGTCGCTGTATATTAGCCAAGCCAAGCTACTGCATCTCCTCTCCCATTGCCCCCAGAAGCTGCAGTGTCAGGCACTTCTTGGATGAACTTGAATGCTTGAACTTGGAAATGTGCTGCTTTCAAGGGGAACAACAGCAGAACAACTGCTCCTCTCAGACACAGATGAGTGGCCAAGAGCTTCAGCTCTGGGAAAAAAGCAGCAGCAATGGATAGTTTGCCCTGGGACCAGGAAATTCCCCACGTCATGCTGCATTTTCTGCCTACTGCCCTTGGCTGATGCCAGAGCAGCACAAATGCATCCAGCTCATGTGCTGCAAGAAAACCTCCTGCACGGTGCAAGACTATTACTTACACTGCATTGAACGGTAGAAATGGGGCAGAGCTGCCCTGCACAGCAGAAAAACTAACTAATAATGGATTTCCCACCTTTCCAAACAATGCTGCTTTGCTCATTTTACAGCCAATCTCCAGGTCAGGCTTTGCAAATGGTGGGACTGTGGATGGAGTGTGGTGCAACAGCTGAGAGGGATTTGAAAGCAATCGCCATTATTGCTGTCAGATCCTAGGCTTTGTTTTCGATGACAGTTTATATATATATTTATATATATGTATATTTAAGAGAAAGAGAGAGGGAGGGAGGGTGAGGACAAATAAGGTAGTTTCTTTAATTTATTGCATCTGTTTCATTTCAATGTATTGTGCACTAAATGCAAACAGACTGTCAGTGGTTCAATTGGACATACTGTAAACTACCAAACTCTCCACCTTCTAGTGCTTTGGCCCTGTGTTGATTAGCTCTAATCTCAGAATGTCCACAACTCTCTCCATATAGCTCTTTTGTTGGATCTAAGTGTTTGGCAGAGCAATAAAAAACCCTCTCTCTTTAGTTTCTTTCTTCTTTTCTTTTTTTTTTATCTTTTTCCTGATCAGACTATCATAGTTAATGTGTCAGTAAATTAATAATAATAGAACTTCATCAGAACAGAATTTCTTCAGAAATTCATCAGAAAATTTAAGTCAGTTTTAAGAAGTCCAGAACCTTCTAAGCTGCTATTTGGACCTTGTTATGGTCTTTACGGAGAAGAGTTTGACTGTCATTTTTGCCAGCCCTCTTCCCTTAGCCATAGTCATTAGATCATCCTTAGCACCTCTCACCAGGAGAGGTTACTTGTTACCAGCGTCTAAGCCACTGATTACTAGTATTTGAGGAGGGCACCTCAGTCAATTTTCAACCCATCTGCTTCTCTACTTGTCCAATGAGCTTCTCCCATATGAGCTGCCAGATGAAAATGCCATAGCAGACAGTATCCAAAGCCATACTAAAGTCAAAGTACCTTACACTCACCTGTCTCTGCTATCTAGGCAGCCAGGTATTTTATCACAGAAAGTAAATAATTTTCTCAAGCAGGATTTGCTATCAGTAAATCCTTGTTGACTATTCCTGATTCCCATCTTGTCCTTCATATGTCTGAAGATGGATTCGGAATAAACTAATATATACACTAACTGGAGGATTTAATAAATAGTGTCAGCTTGCCTGTTGTCGACTCAGAAAGCACCTGCCGTTCTCTTAAGTCAGTAAGATCAAAATGCACTGACACAGTTGCTATGCTGAACTCTCATCACCAACGGGAAACACATTAGTAAGGGCTTCCATGAATTCTTGAGGAACGTTTTATGTTCTCAAATTCATATCAATCAATTGATAGTGTAAATTACCAACCAATTATACACTGAGCAATATTGCTAGACAGCCTCTTTCTCTCTAGTTCACTTATTATGCTTCTTCTCTGACATTAGACACTTAGGACAGTAGGAAGGTAAAAGATTTCTTGGTCTGATTTGTGCTAATAGATATTTAAGTAAATGATTGGTGTTACTAGATATTTTGCTGGGCTAGATACGTGTAGAAATCCCTTTGTTTTAGTGGATGAGGCAAGTAGAATTAGAACTGGAATTGAAACATTATTTTGAGAGCAGGCACTTTTGGAAAAGCTTTTGCACAGCAAAAGTACAAGTGTGAAACGCGATGGTATTGTCTGCAGTTGACTGCTACTGTAGGGGAATTTAAGGTTGTTTTTAGGCCATAAATGCTCCCTAGTACATACAGATCCATTTCAGTGATAAGCAGCAGATCTGCGCTGTAGCTTTTGAATCTATTAACAAACGTATGAACTACACTGTTATAAAATCAATGGCAAACTTCAGTGTACTGTAGCTTTTCTTCCTGTTGATTGTTTCTATTGTCAGTGAAGAACTATTTTCCAGCAGAATAACGTTGATTTTTTTATTAGTAATTAATATAATTGATATTTTTTAAAATTAATTTTATTAATAATGAACAGACTTTTTACACATGACTGGGCTTTTTAGACTTACTCCATGAATGAGAATAGTGTTCATGTATCTCCTTCATTGCAGTTTGCGGAAAGAACTATGACTTCCACTACCCCCATTTTGCCCAGGGTTGCCTGAGGAGATAAAACACATTACGTCAGGTCTTGAAAAACTGCAGGATTCCTTCTTGCTGTAGGGAAGGTTGTTGAACTGCAAGGAGACAGGAGGGAAATGCACTTCTCCAGAACAGTGCTGAGTCATCATCTAGGTTAGTATCAGCAAGCCCTGGTTCCCTGGGACCTGGTCCTGGCTGGTTTAGGCTCAGTCTCTGCGATACTGGATCCCTTGGCATTTCTAAACTGTTCTGAATGAAATACCTGACCGTATTTCTCTTGTGTTAGAGAGAACATGCTATGGAGCTCATGAGGCACAAAGAATCCTGTCTGTATGAGATGAATGTGTCACAATGTTTTAAGCAAATCTGAACTCACACTGTGGGATTTTATCAGATCAGTGTTTTGTGTTGTGCAGCTGCAAACTTTTTGATCTGATATGAGGGAACCTAAGGGTGGATATTGTTGAATGATATTCTGAGTGAGACATACAGCTTGCTTTTCTTAAGCGATATTTGTTCTGCTATCTTTGTGTGAAGGGACAGTCATTAGAACGAACTCTAATTTAGTTGTCTCATTAATCTCCATGTGAGAAGACTCTTGATTTTTTTTTCCCCTCAGAATAGTCAAGAATAAGGAAAAGAGACTTGTAATTTTTTATTTGGTCAATGAAAAGTGTACCCATTCTTCTCACTCCATGGCTTGGACAAAAAAAAGTTTATATAGCAGATTTTAAGATTTATCGTTATACTAGTGCTCTTTTTCTCCCTGAATCCCTAGACAAATGTCATCATATTTTTGGATAGCTCAGCAAGCCCCACTGTGTACAGCTAGAGGCACCACACAAAAGCATGACAGTCACCTCCTTGCAACACTAGTCTTCCAACCATTCATCCTCATGACGCTTCTCATGCCGAGGAGATGGCTTCGAGGTCGCAAGACTGCAGCTGTGGCTGGTCTTTATATAAATACAGACTCGGTAGCTGGGAAAGCTTCCTTGCATGCCCACCCACACACATGCATACACATGCTAGACATAATCCAAACCTAAGAAAAGGAAAGAAGCTCACAGGGAAGTGTGCCTTGCAGATTCTCAGTGTGGGTTCGTGCTGGCAGTGAATAACTCTGTCTTAAAATTCTCTGTATAGGTATGTGACAGAAAATAGTACAATTTTTCTATTCACTTAGTTTCTATTGCCATTTGAGAGCACTAAGGGTCTAGAACGGCATGAGACTAGAGCACACAGTGAGTTTTGATACTATAGGTGAACTTATTTCTCATTTTCTTTTTACAACTGTTTATCAATTTACATTAAGCTAAGTTTAACAGCTTTTTCATGCCCATCTTCTTCCCCTTAAAGTATCAAAGTTTCCTGATTTCAGCAGCCTTAAAGATGTACTTTGAAAATTTATTCCCTAACTTACAGAAGAAGGTGCATGTGGTACTATAGTAGTATGCAGTTCAGTCTTAATGATCCTTTTTCTCATTTCTAGTTAGCATACTCATTTCTATCTAATCTACATAAGCTATTTTTCATGTGTTATAGCTATCTTAGCCGACAGATGGTGCTGTGTGAAACATTTTTATGATATTGTATAACATAAAAATATGTATGTCACAGCTAAGCTATATATGTAATTACTTTGTTAGAGAATAAATGTGAAATTTAAACTCCCAATAATAAATATTTACCATAAAAATTAGAAGTGAGGAGCGATAAGCTGCTAAGAGTTCCTGATGTAGATTCATATTAGACTGGAAGTACAGAAGGACAGATACACATATGTAGATTTGTCAGATATGTTACTAATCCGGGTAGATGAAAATCTTTTGCAAAATCAGACCTGCAGGCAGATAGATTTAAGCCACAGTACTCATATAACTGAAGAAGGAAAACTTCGGTAAATATGAGTTATGAAATGTCTTTTTAATTAAAACTGGCGGTATTGAGTACCACTAATATTTCAGCCTGTGCTAGTATTTCAGCATGCAATAAGTTTAATGTTACAGCTCAGATATGCAAAATATATCATATGTATAACTGAATTCAGACCAGAATCTCCATGTTTTCTGCATGCCTGATTTTTGTCCGAGTAGAAAGAACTCTACTGAAAAGACAAGGCCAAGCTAAACTTGGTGGATATGTTTAAATTTAACCATGTAAAAAGTATTTAGTAACTAAATAACCTAAATAGGTTCCAAATCACCTATTTCTGAATATCACATTCCAACATAAAAATAGCCAAGTGTTACATGCTACTGCATTCTGGTAAAGCTGCTATTGATAAAATTTTGTGTAATCTCTTCCCTTTCAAATGGAGAACATTTTTTTGCTGATTTGCTCCTTTATCAAACCAGATGACATTTAGTTCTGCTTATCCAGTTACGGTCATCTTGCTGAATTTTATGCACATTTCAGCCCACATTTAAAATATATAGTGTATGCACATTCCAGCCTACATTTAAAATATATAGTGAAAATGTAGATATTTCAACAACATAAACACAAATGTAGAAAGCCAATTGTAAGACTTCCATGTGGAAAAATTTTGCACTTGGATCTTTGCTGGAAAGAGTTATCAAAGGGCATGAAGAAACCCATTACATTAACAGGGCTCAGCACGTTTCAGTGGATGCTAAAACAAGACGCCCTCAGTCTTTCAAGTTCTGACACTCAGGCCCTCATTCAAAGGAGGAGATGTGTTTTAACCACATAGCTTGTTCTGTTAAAGATAGGGAACAATGGCCCTGGCCAATCTTGAGACAACTCAAATTATTTTTCCCATAGACTATCACTGCAATGACCTCAAACTTAAATGCTTCGTTTTAAAAATTTTAAATATTTCCTCTTTCTGACAGAAATGTTTTAAAGTCCAGGGAAGCTTTCTGTTTTATACAGCTTCTGGAGATCGAATGTGCGTGTGACAGATGCTAGACAAAGCCCTCTCCTAGTGCTACCCTTTCTGTTTTTAGTGCCTGGTTGTTCAATTTATACCCACTTAGGTATGAAAGTAAGGGTTCTCAATCAAACACTTGTCCATTGTTGTTGAAGAATATTTAAAATAACAATGCAAAATGTATTTAAATAGGGCAAGGCTGATTTGATATACTTGCAGTGAAGGATTTTTTTTGTAAAAAATAACAGCCTGTTTATTTGCTCTTCTATTGATTAATGATTAGGGATAATAGAACACTGCAGTGGTTTGGTTGTGCGTTATGAGGTTTTGGATTAAAACTAAATTGCTGTTTTTTACTAGTCTGCTTGAGGGAAAATAGAGCGGTGGGGCTTTGTGAACAAGAAAAACAAACTGAACACTGTTATTGAGTGAAAATGAAGTAAACTTCAAAACCCTTCCCAGATAGCCCCACACAATATGTTCTTGAAAATTTATCTCCATTTTCCCCACTGAAAATAATAGCAGTGAATTTTCTTCCTCTTAGTGAGGAAGAGTGCCCTTGTGAGTGGGGAATGCTGGCTTAGTTCTTTTCAGCTCTTTTCATTTATTCTACTGCATCCTCCAGTTGTGTTCCTGAGCAGTTGCTGCTAGCTGCTGCCAGGGCTACTTTCCTACCAGCAGGGAGGCCCTGTTCTTAGGATGATTTGCAATTAAGGCAGGGATATTGGCTGCTGACACCATTGACATTCTGGACTATATAATATTTCATTTCAACTCAGATCAGCGAGCAAAACTATATCTCTGGTACAGCTGGTGTGTGAGCAATAGCGGGACTGATCTCAAGGTCAGCTATCCCGTCTCACCACTGCTGGGCCACTTAATGTGAGTCATTTGCTCATAGAGGGAATGACAGACTTGAAGAAAGCTGTAGGGAACAAAGTATATGTAAACCTGGTAGATCAGTAGAGTATGGCCACCTAAGTGGAATTATGATGTTTCTACTTTTTCTTACTCAAAGGAATTGTACATTACTCAGTGCTGAAATAGTCACAAACCATTCTTTGCATTCTCAGTCTTTGCATTCAGGGATTCTGACTTTTTATTTATGGATTAATTACTTTGGAATACATCTAACTACACATCTGCACAGCTTTCCAAGTCAGTGGTAAATAAGTAACTAAAATGGGAGAGGAAGGAGATACCAAATATATGGTATAGATTTAGATACACTCATAGAGCACCAGAGCACTGGATATGTTTAATCCAATTGACTTCATTTCAGTGTGAGGGCACATCACTTTGTAAGCTGCTGACCACTGTGCCCTTACTGCATGTAATGTATCCTTTAGAAGGGAAGACCCTTCTGAAGCCACTCATTGTGTTCAGGTTTGGGCCCCTCACTGCAAGAAGGGCATTGAGGTGCTGGAGCGTGTCCAGAGAAGGGCAATGGAGCTGGAGAAAGGGCTGGAGCAGAGACCTTATGAGGAGCGACTAAGGGAGTTGGGGTTGTTCAGTCTGGAGAAGAGGAGGCTCCGGGGAGACCTTGTCGCTCTCTACAATTACCTGAAGGGAGGCTGTAGTGAAGCAGGGGTCAATCTCTTCTCCAGAATAATTACAGAAAATAGGACAAGAGGAAATGGCCTCAAGTTGCGCCAAGGGAGGTCCAGGTTAGACATTAGGAAGAATTTCTGTATGGAAAGAGTAGTCAAGTATTGGAACAGGTTGCTCAGAGAAGTGGTGGCGTCACCATCCCTAGCAGTGTTCAAGAAATGTGTAGATGAGGCACTTAGGGACATGTCTTAACAGGGATAGTGTTGAAGGGTTTACAGCTGAACTCAATGATCTCAAAGGTTTTTCCCAACCATAATGATTCTATGATTCTATCATTCTATGATTATAATAAGATGATGCAGAATTTCTTTGTCACCATTAAATGTACTGAACTGGGACATTCAGCCTTATCTAGTTACCTTTAGACCTCACCTGAACCTGCAAGCACTAAATGTCCCACATAGCAGAGGACCTCTTTAGTTCTCAAGCTCCAGGTGTTCTGCTGCCAGAATGTACACAGCCATATGATGATCTGGTTCCCCTACTGATCCATTGATCTAGAAAAACAGCTACCATCAAGCTGGAGTGTGCAGTTCAGCTAAAGAAAGATTCGGAAAAAAAAAAAAAAGCCATTTCCCCAAAAACATAAGCAGTCAGCCTGGAAGTGCATCTGTGTGCTTAATTGTGATATAGCTGTTTTGCGAGAAATGTTGCATACTTGCAAAAAGAGCTATCTGCTATCTGAGTTGCACTGACTGCATTATTTCTTAGGTTAAGTTTAAAACACTACTGGAAGGTTGTCTTGACTTTCATAAAGAAAAAAGAAAGCCTTTGCAGAAATAAAACAGAACCCTTGGAAGACATGAACCAAGTTCTATTTTTATTGAAAGATTTTCTTGTTAAATAGCACTATGTGAGCAGATATACAATGATCCTGATGATAGAGAGGATTGTCTTAATGAAGGCAGGTTTTAGTTATGACTGCCATTCTTCATTACATCATCTTCTTGAACCCTACTAGGAGCACAAATAGAAAAAATCATCAACTCTCTTGAATCCCCTGTAAGCTAGATAGGAAGTGTCAGCAACATTAATACACAACACTATTGCTTTGTCTAAATTAGTTATATGTGCTATTGTGTTAAGAATATTTGACTGATATGGTTGCCTCAATAATTAGGAGTCTGTCACATTTCAATTATATATTCATACCACTTTTCCAAAGGTTTATAAATCAGATAAACTCCCTTCAGGCTGAAATGTGACACGTTAATTAGTATGAGGACAATTTTGTTTATATGTTGTTGTCCATTACTTTGTTATGGGATTATAGAAGAAACAGAATAGGCTTATTTGTGATCTGACATGTTTAGAAAGATCTCATTTCACTGCAAAATAAAGCTTGGTATTTTCCCAGTGTTGGCTTAACTTTCTTCTCATGGAACACACTGAGAGTTGTACGATAGGTTTCCTTGTCACAGCAACATCCTGGCAATGCTGAGTATTTTCAAGAAGCCACTTGAAATAATAATAATAAAAATGCTATCTTTCATAATATTAAATAATATTACTATCTCAGTGAAAGGTTGAAGGAAAAAAGAGGTTTGAAATTCAAAGAATCTTATTTGTGAAAGCTGTTCTCAGTAGCAGTTCAAGCAGCATGTCAGCAGACAATGTAAAGCAGTGGGATAAGCTGCAGTTTTTTTTTAATCAGAAATGCATCTTTGGAGCTTCTTGCTGTAGAAAGAACAATTAATGCCTTGAATTTAATTCCACAAGTAAGAGTCTTTAGGAGAGAACCATTATGGTCTCCAAGAAAACTCTTAAAACATGCAGTGATGCACAGATGTGCTGTGAAATTCTTAAAATGTGAGTTAACTTTAAGAAGATCCTCACTGAATATTAAACAACCATGGAAACTGCTGCCCAGAAATAGCATTTTATTCTCTGCTTTCGGTGTGGGGGTGGAGTGCTGAGAGCTTATTTTGTAAGAAAAGAGAGGCAATTACCAATTTTCTTCTGACTAATTAATTTAGCCTCACAGGTGAAATTGGCTACTGGATTTGTATTCATGGGTTGTATTAAGTTGGGCCTAATGCTTTTAAAGCTGCCTCAAGCAGTGTAAATACTTCCTAAAAATTTTCTTGTATTCATCCACAAATGTTGGAAAAAAAAATGAAGGCTCAGTGTGTGTGGCTGTTGCTAATCCAAACAGGCTGTGTGTTGGGAAGTGTTCCTTCTGTGAGCTGCCTGGCTGCCCCAAGTAACATCCTTCCTGTCTGGGGGTCAGCCCTGCAGAATGACAGCTAAAACGGAATGGAAAAAAAGAAAAAAAAAAGAAAAAAGAAAAAAGAAAAAGAAAGATGTATGGGATAACACATGCAGATGCTGTTTGGATGCTAGTGATCCAAATGGAAATTTGGGAGAAGGGAGGGCTTTTTTGTTTCTCACATGAATGCAAGCCATATTTTCAATCAACAGCATTTCTCTTTCAGCAGCTTGTCATGACTGTTAGGCATGGAAAAATTGTGAAAGCAGAGGAAGCTGGAGCAGAGGAGCTGAGAGTGCTGATTAGTTTAAGACAGTGTTAATTTTCTGTTAGGTCCCTTAGCTAGGACCTAGTGCCACATCTGTCCTAGACATAGTATGGGATATTGTCTAGGTATGCTGTTTAAGTATTACCACATTTCCCCTTGTGATTTCCTTCTAGCCATTCGCTGAGACAGTGCCTTGACCGGAGTTTGGGAGGTAGCCCAGGAGAGGAGTTTGTCTCAAAAGGCACTTGATAAGGCCAACTTGATTTTCTGCAGGGGGAGAGAATTCAAGCATACAGCCCTCAAGGCAGAAAGTGGGCCCTGGTCTGTTTTACAAGCATAATTTATTAGTCGAAGTGTAATTAGCCGTAACAAAAACACAAGGCAAAATACCAGACAGAATTAAAGGAAGAAGCAGAGAGATCACAATTTGGAAATCACATCATTCAGGAAAGTACATAACCATGTGGATAAGCTCTACTGGAGATCAGAATGTGCTAAGTCCCACTTAAATCTAAGTACATGTTTAAGCATAACATCTTAAATAAGATTTTGCAAATCAAGATACATTATGGGTGCAATTGAAACTGCACAGTTTCTGATGAGCTAAGTATGGAAATAAGGACTTTTTCATGCGAGGTTTGCATTTCTCCATGCGTAGGTCATCTGTTCATCCTTTAAAACACAAAGAAGTTCAGAATCAGGGAGGAATAGACTCTCTTATACCAACCCTCAACATCCTGCTAACAAGCAAGAGGAAGAAAATAAGGTTTATTTTTGTATTCCTTAGCTTAAGTTCTGTAATTGGAAATTTCTTTAAACTTCATTAGCATAAGCATACTTTTATTTGCATTTAAAGGTAGTAAAATATTTGTTGCTAAAATTTCAAACTTAGCTGTGAAAAATTAAATTAAATGCATAATTAGCTGGCCTGGCCTTTACTCTGCTGAGTCTTGCTTCCTGCCAGCTTCCAACAGATGTCAACAAGCTTGCTTTACACAAGTTCTTTGAATACTTACCAGTACTATCGCAAAATGTCTCTCCTTCCTATTTTTAATATAGTTTCTTTGAGTTTTGCAAGTTAAAAAAAAAATGAACTGTAGATATGTTGGTTGTGGTGTTGGTGCTTATTTTACAAGTGCAAATTTTTAATGCCTGCATGTGTGCACATGCCCATGTGTGTAATGCAGCCTGAGATCTATTCCCAGAAGCTTAGAGAAAGTCTTCTCTGCTCAATAATAAATGAGCAGAATCTCGACAGCAGCCAGTGGCTGCCTGACGAGAATGCCGAATATCATCTGTCATCTTAAGCTGTCATCTTGAAAGACACTTTTCAATTCTCTGAAACAAAGGCGCTTGACTCTTCTGAAGTGTTTCACTGTATCCTAGACCAGGTGGGTAAATTTACCATTCTTTAGAGTCAGCTTCACCATAAGTGGTGTCCCTGCTACACGAGGACACGGTGTGCAAGCCACTTTGACTTCCCGCTCTTAAGCGAAACTTATTTCTCAGTTGCCCTTAAAGGTTCATGGCACGGTGAACCTTCTTTTCACCTTGCTTTAATCGTATTAATAGAAGAGGGAAGGCATTTCAGTCTTTTATTTACCACTTTGACACTCCAGTTTGTTCTCTCAGTTCATTTGTCAACGCTAAGTAAGCTCTAACAGCCTCATCTAGAAATCTGGAGGCAGGACTGGTTCACAGCATCCTTTTCCACTCCTCTATCCCGTGTAATCCTACTATCTAGATGTAGTGATCATCCTCTTATAGGCATCATCTAGTGTGTAACCCACTAAAATCACACTTCTCCTTTCTTTACCACTCTAATAGTGCAAATTTCTGTGGTATTGTATTCTCTCACAGGATTAAGAGAATCATATTTTGCTAGGGATAAATATTTCAAAATAGTGAAACAAAAGGTCTTTACACATATGATAATTTACTCATGTAAAGAGTTGTGAGTAGCTGATAGATCCCTTATGTTTTCTACCAGAACTGAAGCTTTACAATGAATAAAAATGTTTGAAATAAGAAGTTTTTGGATTAGTATATATTTTGAAGATATATGTTATAAAAACATGATTTCTGCAACTATTTTTCAAAATTGTTTCCTATATCTATTTTTACTCATTACAGTCCTTGTACCATGTCTAGTGAAATTATGTTACGTGCCAAGGTGTGTATCTGTGCATTACATGCTAAGAACATAGAAATTGCACTTCTAGATTGAGCCAGTATTTCTCTTACTAGCTCACCTGTACTGCTTGTTGCTACCAGTTCTTTTAGGACAGATATCTGAACAGGGAATGGAAATGAAAAATGCTGCATTCCCTAAAGTCTTTCCTAATACTTGATATTTATAATTTGACTTGAAGCACAGTGAGGTCTGTTGCAGAGAGAAGATCTTTTATAGCTTTGGTTAAACTGTATCGGTTGGTAATAAAATAAATGACTATCTTGCTCTTTTGTTTGCTTCAGCAGAATAATACTAACCTGACAGAAGCATAAGCAGTCATACTAGTTCATAAACACTGTGTTTGATGGTTTTTTAACCCTTATTATACCTTGAGATACACCTCTCATCCATGTAAATATCTAGTTATTTTCAAAATGATTCAACATTTTTTTGTCCTTAGTATGTCAGTCATCTGAGAACCTTTCTGCTCATAATCACAAGGCACAACATCCTGACACTATAAAATATAACAGAGAAAATTACAGAGCACTGGGTCCTCAAATTAGAATCATTTGGGAATAACACAGGAAAACAGGAATAAAAAATACTGTATCAGACTTCATCTGTCATGACTTTGCTTAGTAGTCGGTCTTCAAGTTTTTATGGGAGTTAAATGATATACTGTATCTAGGTTTCACTGCACAGGTATTTCAGGGTAACCTATAGAGATCTGTACATTTATGACAGGCTTCTAGCAGTTTTCTAAGCTTACAATTTAGCATTCCCAAGCTGTAATAAGTCCTCTGGGGAGCAAGAGCAGCCTGAACAGCCTTGACCAAGGCTGCAGCTCTACAGAAATGCAGATTGCGGCACTTTCAGAAGCAATTCAACTGAAGAAAGATCATATAAACTACAGGGGCTGATTCCCCATCCTCAACAGCCAAGGCTCTCATGGTACTTTGTGTTTCCATGCTACAGGAAGGTTGGGCAACTCTCGTAAGTGGTATCTTCTACAAAACCTATGTGACATGGAGGTCTTTCTTTTTATTTGTTTCATTTGTTCTAAAAAGGGTGGCAGCGCAGCTGCAAGGGGAGCATGGAGCAGTGCCTGTCATACACTGCAGTTACTGTAACAAGGGTGACATGATCTCAGGGCTCTCACACTTGTCACCTATGAGACACGGCCATTTTCTAACCAAATGAAAATGCACGAGTAATCAAGTACCTTTAAACTGTTGCAATTATGTGACATTTCAATAATAAAAGACTACTAGAGAATTTTGCCTTTCTATGCCACCTTCTGCAAAACCTTCTTATTACAAGAATAAAAACATAACAAGCAAAGAAAAGAGGGAGAGAAAATCAAGAATAGGAAGGGAAAAAGTGTTGAATCTCATAATGGTTCTCAGTTGGGACTAAAAGTGAAAGTACATTACTTGCTGATCTGAAAGGATGGTGAATATTTTTCAAAAATTCATTTTTATTATTTTTGCAAAGCTCAAACTATTGCCCAAAATACAGCATTGCTTCCCCCCTCAATTACAACTTAAAGTTACAACTTAAAGTATGTGGTATTGGAAGCATTATGGCACTTAGACATTTTTCAAGCATCCTATTAATGCAGAGTGCAGAAGTGGAGTGCAGAAATATATCTAATAGAGAAAGCATTTGAGCTGAACAAATCTATTTGTGTAATATTTCAAAAACCAAAGATTATGTTTTTATAGGGGGAAAAGTCAACAGTCTTGCCATTTTAACTTTTAACTTTTGCTATGGAAGGAATGATATATTTAACAAGCAAGCAGTTCAGCAAAAAGCTCTAACTTAACTTTCTTCAATATAAATTATCTATTTGGACTTAGGAAAGCACTTAAAGTGGTATTGTCTTAACAGAACAGAATATTAGGTCATTATAACCCAACCCTGGAAATACTGAAAGAAGTGCTTACTGTCACAGGCTGTTTTCAGAGTTTTCAGTAAAGACAACCATGCTGGTAAGCATTCTTCTTGGCACTAAAGCTCCACATTTTCCTGTTAATGATGAATTTATTGTGAGAGCATATGCACTTCCTCAGTGCCTCTCATTTTCACTTATTGAGACAACTATACATTTTTTTTTCTCAGAACTGAGTTGGTTTGCTTAAGGGGTCAAATGCTTTTATGCTTTGTATCTGTCTAACAAGAGAATATATGAAAGTATGAATTTATATGTATAAATGTATGAATGTATGGATTTATATGAAATGTATTTCATATAAATTATGGCTTGAACTATACCTTTTTGGAGGTTTCTCAGACCATCTTCACTTTTCCCATGATTCCATATCAGCATCAATGCACTTCGTTCTGTGTAACTATTCTCGATGTACATTGGTGCAAATTCAGAATTACGCATTATTTTTCCATCTCTGTGATCCTCTGCAGGTTTTTTTAATGTTTATGAACCACGTCTACTATTTAGAAAAACAATCACAACAGATGTACAGGACCACTTAATACATAAAAACTTTCTTATATTTCCCTAGTTGAACCAAATTGGAAAAGAGTATAACAAAATGCATTGTTTTAGATTTTCCCACAAAAGTTGCACAGACAGCTAGCATAGTGCTTCTTTGGATTTGTTCATGTCTTATTTCTTTTCTACTCTTCTGACAATTCATACGCTTCAGGTATAATGTCTGCTACAGGGTTAAAGACATTTTTACTTGCTCTCACTATTTCTAGAGATCATTTTCATTTCACTCCATCTATTTCTTCAGTGATTCATTCTTATACATCCAAGAAATTGATTGTGCTTTTGTTACCCCCTGCTCTTAAGTTCTGGATTTGGTATCCTAAGAAAAAATCACATCTTAATTCCCATCCTCATCCCCTCTAATTTTTATAAAATATACCTGCTAACTGTAAGATATCCCTCATCCCTATTACATCCCATTCTTCCTGGACTGGGTAACACCAATACTTAGACCGTCATCCTGAGAAGGATCATGATATTTTACCATTCCAGTACTACTTTTATTCATACTAGTCTTTTGGTAAATATATATGCCCTTCTTACTTAATCTGTATATTGTGCAAACAGTCTAAATTTATACTACTTTTACTTGCATCTGAAACTAGACATCAGTGTTTAGCTGTAGAAATGGAGAACTGTCAGTGGATCATATCCCTATAATTAGCCACACTACTGCTTCATCTGGCATTTAAGCTTCCTTCTTTGGCATTTTAAAACATTAATCTGTTTATAGTTGTACAAAGAGAAAAAATGCAAAGCCTTAACTTTGTGTATGATGCAAATTAAAAAAGAAAAATGCAATTCAATCAATTTCTTGAGCAGCATGTACTTGTGATTGTAAATCCCTTCCAAAACAGTAGGTCACTATTGATTCTTCAGAATCTTTTTTCTCCTCATTTTCCTCTCCTCTCAGAAAACAGAGGGTTTTTGTTTGTTTGTTTGCTCACATGTCTTTGTGCTGAATGAAGGTATACCTATAAAGTGCATTACTAAGTTTCCACCAGATGTGATGTATCTATCTTCAGCTTGTAACCAAAATGAGAAATACCCATCATCGTTTCAATGTTTGCAGATCGATACTTAGCTGAAGCATGGTCTAAAATGTTGACATCATGTATATCAATTTAAAATCAATTTATTTTGAAATATCTTTTTTTTAAAGTTATAGGATATTATTTTTTAAAAAAATAAATTTTATCTTGTAACTTCAGAAGGCGACAAATTTCTGCGCAAAAGTGCAACATATCATATTATAGAGGCAAAGTGTAGAAGTTTCAAAATTCTACCTCATACACGTCAAATATTTAGCTTATATGAATTTCCTAATGAATGTTATAAGTCTTATATTTGCATTTTCTGAATAAACTGCTGGTGTTTTTATTCTATTTGCTGAAATATTCAATGAATATTTTCCAAAGGCAAAGATGTTTTCCACAATTTTCAAACATGTATGTAGAGAGGTTAACGTCATTCACACTAGTTTCTGCAGACTTTGATTTTTAAATCTAAAGAAATGCATGTGAGAGAAGACAGTTCTAAAGCTGAAAATTCTCACTCACATCTTTGACTACTCATAAAAGAAAGTGAACAGGGAATAACTTGCCTCCATGAAACGTTTACAAAACCACAGACATATTTTCACTGAGGCTTTTCTCAGTTTATCTAGTGCTGCTATTTACAATGTTCTATGTTACTTTTTTGTCAGTGACTGCAGTCATGCCTCCCTGACTGCCTTGACATTAATTACCTGCATTTTTCACTATATTCACATTCTCAAGCATCTCTTTTTCTCTCTGTTCTCAACATCAAGAACTTTATGCCTTGCTAAAATATCCAGTATCTGAGTCAGCATTTGGTGCTCAGCCAATTTTGACAGTTTAATAAAAGGCTTGCTTTAAGCCGTTGTTCCTGGACATGCAGTGCTCACCACAACTTGGAAGCAGGCCAAACCATTCAGTGCATAACTAATCCTGGTAAGTACACAGACATAGAGACCTGGTGAAAAAAAAAAAAAATACTGCACAGACATGGCTGTGGCAAAACACATGGTAGCCCATAGGTATGTTTTACAGACTTGGGAATTAGGCTGAAGAAATATGATCCTTGGAAGGGGAACATGCCTGACAGGGATGTCTGCATAGAGCGCCCCAGAGAAGGATGTGGAGAGGTTCTTCCATCCTGCCAAATCGTTCAGTGAAATTTGGCAGTTTATTTGCCTTTAGCTAGGATGGGTGCAAAGCCCCAAAGAGAAGGGTCAGTTCTTTGGCAATTACTGAGAATAAAATCTAACTCGAGACAGCTAGATGTTCAGTAGCAGAGTCTGCAGCAGCAAAGATCAGACCAAATACCTAAATACTACTGATAAATATATTGAGCTTGCTACCTATAGCAGTCCATACTTCAGCTGTAAGTTCTCAGTGACGAATACATCTGTCTGCCCTGGTTTGGAATGGTAAGAGCAGGGCTGGCAGTTTATTTTTCTGAGAAACATGCAGTCTGCCAAGGAAGAATGGGTATGGATGGGTAGTCTGGTCCAACTGATGTGTTGCCTTTCTGTAGAAGGGTCTCTCTTTATGCCAATGCTGAATCACTGGCACCATGTCCGCATACACCTGTTGACATGCATATGCCAAAATACAAAATCCAAGACAAGAGGGCATAGAAAATGAAGACAAAGAGACTGTAGGCGCTATTGACTGCTAGCAAGACAGGTTGTATTGCAGCTGGTGAATGGAAAACTCATTAAGACCACTCTGAGTGTCAGTAAATATAGTATGTAACTTGAGAGCCCAGGCTGCCGTCACTGCCTGCACAGACAGTCCATCCATTGTGGTTTTAATCCAGGCAGGGACCTGGCTGAGCCACAGGCAATGGTATAGCAGAATTCAAGGCACATATCGCATCCTTTCCCTTCATAAGTTGTCACCTGGTGGAAGATGCATAGCTATTCAGGGCAAGTAAGGTGAGAACTGGGGTGAATACAGGTCACCCTATCTCTGTGAACAGGTTCTTGAGATGTGGAGGCTATTGTTTTGCAAATAAAACCCTACTTCAGAGAAGATTTGAGTGCATGATTTAAGCGCCAAATAAACACAGGAAATATTCTGATAACAGTAAAGTTAAATATGACTCACTTGAAAAGGAAAACAAACAAACAAACATAGTGCACTAGAACACTAGAAAAGGCGGTCTACAAAAATGTCAGACTTTCACACAGAGAATATCCTTTCTGTTTCAAAACTTCTTTCATTTTCTAGATATTTTTGAAAAATGACCAAAAAGTTATGAAATATTCCTGCTTTTATGTATCCATTAATAACATTTCTTTTTCCTATTGATGTCCCCTTCTCTGAGGACTCTAATGCAGTTGTAATTCACTGAAGCAGTAAAGCTCAAGCAGATTTGATAGACTGTGAACAAAATGAAATACAAGTTAATTTTGCAAACATTTATACAATGAATTTGATTGGAAGAAATATGGTCATCCAGTCAAACAAAAATATATATGATGTTTCTTTCTAAACCAGATGAACATAAATTAAGAATACTGATCACTCAGAATTAATTTCTGGGGACTAACTTTGACTTTTAAATTATTTTGGCACGTAACTTGACTTATTATTTAACACACACAATTCTGTATAGTAAAGTTAGGAAAAATATGTGCACAAAGACTGGGTTTGTGGGACTTGTCACCTGACATGGTCACAGGAAATATTTATCCAGCTTTCCCCTTTAATATACTTTTTACCTTCCTGACTAATGATCAGCTACTTCTCCAAAATATTGTTGTAAATCATTAAGACTACAAAATCGTATCTAATTAAGAAGTTCACATGGGAGAAGCAATTATAAATGGCTGTTAAGCAAATTATTATGTCCATAGCTGTGTAACAGAAAAAAAGAAAAACATTTGCCAAAGTATGATATCAAATCTAAGATGTATTTCTGGACTCCATACAGTATCTTTGTTCATTTTTGGTAAATGCATAATGATTGCTGTGGAATTGCCTTTTAGTGCTGGGACGAGAGGACAAAGATAGATTTGATCTGAAAGCAAATTAATGGCTCATTAAAGCAATGATCATTGTGTGTCTAAGCAGATATTCCTGTACAAAACAAAAGTAGAAATGGAGCTATCATACACTGGGATCTTACCATCTGGAGGCTTTCATTTGTTTTCTCCTCGACAGGGATCACGCTACCATGCTGGGTAACTGCAGGCTCACTTGTCAGCTTAAAATAATGCTGATGTAGTGATGTCCAGTTTGCACTAGATTTTATTTATAAATCTGTTCGAGTAAAATTGCAAACATCTGACTTCTGTTGTTGATTAAAACTCTTTTAGATATAACTTACGTATAATTATGGGGCACATCCCTCTGTCAGCTGAAATCTTCTTTGCAGTGAAAATTTACATAAGACAGGGAAGATCAATTGCTCACTCCTCTTGGCACTTTCACTAGCACTCAATATATAGCCTGAAACTTTGAGCCTCGGGTCCCAGGTATGGGCAGCTGTCCAGCTTTGATGGCTTGAGAGCATGTGCAAGAGCTTGCTCATTCTTGGGGGCCCCTAAGATGGTCAGTGCTGAGCCGTTCTCCTCATGTCCCAGAGCGTGCACAAAGGTACAGCAGGCAAAGCAGGCGCTGGTCTGTGAGGCCAGCCATTCCTTCATTTTTACTTTGTATTACTATACACATCATTATCACCTCCAACTTAAGAGTTCATAAATATGCAAGAGAAAGCTGTTTCAAAGAATGATTTTGCTCTGGTTGGGAAATAACAATAAGTCTTCACCTGCATGATACCAAACGTTCACAATACTATTCAACGACCTGCAGTACTGATGATCTTCATATTAAGGAAATCTTAAGCAATTTTTTCTTCACTCCTAAAGTAGCCTTAGAGTACACATGAATGTAGTGTACTTTGGAATTGAAATTTACCACCCATTTCCTCAAAAATTTGGCACAAAGTAGGCCAAAGAAATAATGGTGTGCTTGACAAGTGATCTTTAAAAACATTTTCTGAGGCTGTTCTTTTTCCAGCAACCTTTTCACATTTGATTAATATTCCCTCCTGTTTTCTGCTTCAGAACATTGCTTCTTTGAGCTATGTTGGATCTAAATCTGAAAGGAAAAAGAATGTCTGTCCTAAGAAACCCAGCTCGTTATTTTTTTCACATCTTGGGGTTATCATGTAGGTTATCATGACACAATAAAATTATGTATTTTTGCACATGAAGCCAAAAAATTACAAAAAAAAAGAAACTAACATTTTTTGAGTTACATTTACTTTCCACCAATCCCCTTCCCAATCCCCTTTGGATTATATTCAGCTCTACAAGAGTGCACAAGAGTTAATTCAAAATGCCCTAGGAAAGAAAACAAAAGACAAATTCATTTGAAAAATATTGCAGAATTTCCTTGGGTTAAAGCCATGTACTAATAATCCACAGCAAACATTGAATATGTTCTAGTAAAATACCCAACACTTTTCCCTCACTGGAGACATTAAAAACACTATTCCAAAAATTCTGATATTAGGCTGATGTAATCTTTTAATTACCCAGAAATGTCTTATGCACAGTAGATTGTCTACATTATTATTTTGGGGAAGAATACAGCATGGTTATAAACAGCTTATTACGAGCCCCAGGACAAGGTCTCACATGTTCTGAGATGCTGTCAAAATAGGAAGATGGCATGTAGAAACTTGCAGTATTTTCATGAGAACCATTTAAACTTATTTGTTTGAATTAAATCAAAATCTTCTAAGTACTATGCTTTTTGATGAAGTAATATCAGAAATATAAATGTGTTATAATTGTTTTGTGAACCTTCAAAGAACGCTCACCGCAATTGTGTGTGTTTTCTAGTTTGAGGACTTTATTTTTCCAGAGAGACATTTTTCTATTACTGTTAGAAATAAAATCTGTCTTATAAAATGTGTTTAGCTCAAAGATTTGCAGATCAGTCACATAAGAATGGAAAACATATAAGAAAAGGTGGGAGATGAAGAAGAATTTGGAGTAGGCCAGGACAGGCATGGATGAGGAAAGACCCAAAGAAGTTGAGAGCAGAGGACGGGGGCAGAAAACACTATGGAGACCATCACAAGTGCAAGGGCAGGGACTTGGCTATAAAAACCCATGGCTGCTCTGAGGTGCAGGCACTGAGGCTCTGAGGTGCTGGCACTCAGCCCTGTTGGAGGTTTAGCAGCCTCTAAGTGATTAATGGGATGATAGAGATTTCCTTTTGAGTGCTTCGGAAGAAGTGAGATGTGTTTCAGTGTGAGTGAAGGTCACAGAAACTGATGGCTGTCCCTAATACAGATGGGTTTTAGAAGAGAAACAAGTTTCACGCAGAGATCAATATCAAGATTTCTGAGTTGGAAATCAAGAAGAAAAATCTCTTTTGTTTTACTTGGGCACTGAATACAACTAATATGGAGATAATTGATAGGAACCGCATGAAAAAGGCTGTATCATGTTAACAGCTCCTTCTGTGGAATAACCATGCCATAAGGCACAGTATCTCTCACATGGGCCAGATTTCTAAAGATTTACTTTCTATTAGGAAAAATAAAGACCTTCCAAGAGATTTAATTCATTTTCTCAAGACATTTTACTTCTATTTATCAAAATAGGAGCTGTTCTATATAAATCAATTTGTTCAATAAAAAATAGATGAGATGGAGTGAATAGAAATATTTTGTTTTACTTTGCTGGTTGTCTGTTTTACTACAATAGTGTAGTCATAAAAACTATAAGTAATTATAATAAATGTCATATTGGTAACTGTTCGCTCTGTTATTTTGGACACCTGCATGAAATGCAGAAAAGCCCACATGATAGAATACATTTACACTTGATTTTGACAGTATTCTCTCTTTTCCAGTTTAATAAGTCTTTGTGAATCTCCTGAAATATGCTGCTTTTTTTGAAAAACTATTATTTTAGAATATCATTTGCAAATAAAAACTTGACACAGCGAATAAAACAGCATTTATGTAAACTTCCGAAATGAAGCTGTGTCTACTACAATCTTTTATAAATATTTGTGATACTAATTACAGAATTTGTCCTAGTTTAACAGAGAATGAGTAACCAAAACACATTAGAAAAAACAGAAATGCAGTTGGCAGTATCTTATTAGGGTTATAAACTAACACTGTGGTAATATGCAGAAGTCCTTACCTTGAACATTTTTCTATAAATTAGCTGCTGAAGTACTAGATGAAATGAAAACACAATACATAAAAGCAGTAAAAGCAGATGTAAACTCTAAATCCTAATATTTCACAATGCTCAGTTAATACTTTTTATTATGCTTTGCAAAGAGATAGTCATATATCATACTTCTACCTGCTCAGAGTTACAGTTGGACTATCCCAGCTTTGCATTCAAGCTTGTTTCCTCTGACAGTGTCTGTCATTAATCACTGGGTTTTAAAAAAACAGTGAGGCTTGCACTGTGAGATACTGGCACTAGACTGAGTGGGTTGGCTTGTTTGTTTAATGCCTGAAATGAATAGCTTCCTTGACTCTACCACTCCTTGATATAAGTTGCCATTGATTTTGGCCTTCCCTGCTTTTGCTTTTAAGAAACTTTTGTTCACTGCCTCACCAGATTTGATCCAGAATTCACTGGTGTGAAAAGCAATTGTTCTTTCAACTTCAGCAGACACTGGAAAGACTACGCTTTAGGCTGCTTTTGTTTAAATAGTTTGTTTCTCATTTTTCAATGCTGCTATAATTCTGGAGTTATTCCATTGCAGTGAATAGTGACTGAACCTTTATGAGAGTTAATATAAATCCATGGAAAATTAGATGAGAATCCCCTTGTATGGATTTGAATTCAGTAGACATCAACTGAAGTTGGGCATTAATCAGACCAGCACATACGTGATAAGCATTTGCATTGGGGTATGTAAAGGGCAAAAACTGAGCCTAACTTTTTTTCCTGGGCTGCTCCCAAGACTGTAAGGAGAAGGGGAGTTTTGAGATTTATAAAAGGCAGCCAAAGGAGATGATTCTGTAACAGTATCTACAGAAATGAGGAAGGCTGAAGGAGAAAGAGATCTTTAAAAGAATATTAGCACAGAGAAAGGACATTTACACACTTTGAAAATGCATTTAAAACTCTTTTACAACCTCTAATAGTTCTTTATTTTTAATAGTCCATCTGGATGTGCAGTTGGCACCATTATACATTGTTCTATATTCTACCCTTTAAGGAAAAGTCAGACTAGGTCCTTCCAGGGAAGAAACTATTTGTTAACTAGTTGGTATTTGCTGTAGTAGTAAAAATGTAAAGACTGTGTATTGCAGTAAAAAAAATGGATGTTTAAGGTCTTAACAATGGTTGCGGATGCTGTGATGCCCACACAGGATTTCAGGGAAACACTGAGAATAAATCTGAGCTATGTTTGTTCCCTTGCTGCTTGTATACTGTTTGGCTAACATACATGACACAGATGAGTCATCTACTTCAGCAATGGTATTATAGCAAATGACTTGTAAAGGACCATGCTGAGAAACTTCTATCCTGTCAGGATTTTTTCTCTGTCTTAAATTCTGCTAGGTTTCTCAAATATTTTTTCTTAGCCATATAATGGCACAGATAAAACCGGAAAATCTGTTAAGAAGACTGAAAAGGGCAGTTTCTTTTAGAGACTGGATAAAGACAGCATACTCTCTTACTGCACTTGGGGGAAGGTGAGCAGTAACAGCAATATAAAAGGTTTTAAAAATCCCTTGTTCAGCCTGTGAAAACGGAGCTGTGCTTTCCGTACAAGAGCAACAAGCCATAGTATTTCATTACGAAGCAGAAACTGACCTAAAGGTGTCTTAGTCTTCTGCCCCAGGTGACTGGTTCTCTGCAGTATTTTCCCTAAGCCTGGTGTAGCACAGCGTTTCCTGGCATAACACAGTTTCAACTTGCTTGTGTCTTCTCCACTACGAAGGATGGAGACAATGTATGTGCAGTTGCATCACCAGCATGTTCCACCTAGGAGCCTGCAGGACACCCCTGGCAGGCATCTCCCCATAGGAAAAACACTCCTCCTGGACCAGGTCCCATCTCTGCCGAACCCCTACACTACGGGCTGTCCATTTGACATGGGGTTATAAACATCTTCTAGATTATGTGTCTTGGGTGTGTTTACTGGAAAATAGTAAGTTTAAGTGAGTCTCTTTACACAAATCTGTTTGATGTCAGACATACAGTTACTAGGATGGAAACTGTATGTTAGCAGTTCATCTTACCCTTTCATTGACTTTGACCTCTGAATGCTCTAAGTTTTGCTAGAAATTATTTTGCCTTCTTCACTAGATCTGAGATGTCTGAAAGGTATTTTTCTCCTCTACCTCTTGCAGATTTCCAGCTTTTGATTCATGCAATCTGCATTTCGGAATTCGCATCACTGTAATGCTGCTGTGTAAATGCACAGAGAAGTGCCAACAATTTTATGGTGGTTTATACTGCAGTCAGCAATAGAGAGAGACAGTAGAGAAAGGTGTGGAATTGGCTATTAAGGATGATTGAATGGTTAAAGCTATCACCCAGGCTGTGATGCTAGAAATCAATACTTGACATGGTGATTTCAAATCCAATAGATAAAGATAAAATAATTGAGGTAGCTCAGTGCAAATACAAAGCAGACTGATTCATGAACACCCTCCAGCACCACCATGAGACAAAGCTGTGCTTAGACATCCTAAGAAAAGGAATCCAAAGTTCAGAGACAGGAAAATATATGTAGAATCTCATACATTCTATGAAGCACATGTGCAAATGAATAACTTTCATACAAATCACTCATCTGCAACTTGCCTTCTTTTCTTACTTATGAATAAGAGACTCCTGCAAAATTGCCACACTACACTATACCCTTGTAAGCAGAATGATGCCTGCTTGCCTACCGAAAGAAAATGAAAAACAACAAAATCCGTACAGCAAATGTTCTGCAATCTTGATGACAGCTACTAAACACTTTCCTCAGAAAGCTTCCTTGTTGCTCCATGAATATTGATCTATTTTTTTCTTTAAATCTTCATCTTTTTATCATTAAAATTAATCTATCTTTTTATCTTTAATCTTAATGGAATTATATTTTTATATTTGCAGAATTAGGACTCAGGACAGCTGATTCATGGAGTCTTCATTGTCATTGAGGGAAAAGAATGAAGATGAGATTAGTTGTAGCACTAAACATCTAAACCAGTGAGTTAAACACACAACCATTAAGGCTGCGGGCACAACTTCTAAGGCCATGTGAACTAACTGAAGGGCAAATTTCTTAGTCATCTGAGACAAGTGGGAAAAAAAAGGAAAAATAAGCACTTATATGCTAAACATATGCCTTGGCAGAAAATGTCTATAGAGTGTGCAAATTTTTAAAAGTACACTCACAAAAGGTTTAAGACAAGTTGCTCTGTGTGACCTACATTGAAGGTTGGTACTTAATAACAAATTTTCTATTCTTTTCCAGCCATGGACTTTTTTGTGTTAAAAAAGTCATTTATCTCTCAAGGGGGACCTGCTCTCTACTGAATTTTTGAACACGACACAACAGAAACTTCTTCCTTGAAGGCTCTGACAGGAAAACTGCCTGGGAAGTGCCACCCTGTGGCCTAAAAACACTTAATTGCTGGCCAGAGGCTGCTGATGGGACTGAAAGATGCAAGGACCTTAGCCAAGTCCAGGTGCACCTGCCTGTGGTCGGCGGGAACCAGAATGGCCTTTCAAGAATGGACAGGTATAACCCCAGACACCAGTACAGATGAAGGGTTGACTGAAAAGCAGCTGAAAAGCAGCTCCACAGAGAGGGATTTGGGAGTTCTGGCTGACGACAAGTTAACCATGAGGCAGCAATGTGCCCTCGTGGCCAAGCAGGCCAGTGGGATCCTGCCCTGCATAAGGCGGAGTGTTGCCAGCAGGTGGAGGGAGGGGATCCTGCCCCTCTGCTCAGCTCTGGTGAGGCCGCACCTGGAGTATTGGGGGCAGTTCTGGGCTACCCAGTACAAGAGGGATGTGGAGCTTTCAGAGAGGGTCCAGCATAGAGCCACAAAGATGATTAAAGCACTGGAGCATCTACCATATGAGGAAAGGGAGCTGAGCCTCTTTAGTCTGGAGAAGAGAAGATTGAGAGGAGTTCTGATCAACATGCTCAAGTACCTGAGGGGTGATTGTAGGGAGGATGGGGCCAGGCTGCTCTCCATGGGGGCAAGTCACAAAACAACGGTAACGAGTGCAAGTTGAAACACAGGAAGTTCCGCCTCCATGTGAGGAAGAACTTCTTTCCTGTGAGGGTGGCAGAGCCCTGGAACAGGCTGCCCAGAGAGGCTGTGGAGTCTCCTTCTCTGGAGATCTTCAAAACTGCCTGGATGCCACCCTGTGCCCCGTGCTCTAGGTGTCCCTGCTGGAGTAGGGGGGTTGGACTAGATGATCTGTAGAGGTCGCTTCCAACCTCAACCATTCTGTGATTCTGTATCTAGACAGCCCGGCTGCAAATGGCAATTGCTAAATGGCAGTTATATGGATCGCCTTCCAGTCTGAACTTGGACTGCTACCTGTTTCTAGTAGTATAACATCAACAAGATGAATTAGGTTATTGCTTGGGGTTTCCACTGGAAAGAAAATTAATGAGCATGTTGACTTGCAAAGGCATTTCTTCTGTGGTATCATTGCTATCTAGGGAAGAACTTAACACTTTAAAATTGGTTTTGTTTTATTTTGTTTTGTTTTCCTGGTAACAATCATTATTTCTCAGTATAAAATTTTTAAGTTTACTGTTACAGGGAAATTTTCAGACCTGCTCTTAGAGAAAATGTTTTGTACCAGTATCTTTGCTTGCATTGGAGTCAAACATTATCAGTAAAACTCAGTCAATCTAATTCAACAGAGGCTCTGCTAGTAAGATTGGATCACAAAATGAACCACAAAAATGCAAGTCGGCTTTACCTTCTCCCCTTAAGTGAAGCTTTTCTGTCCTGTTTCTCTTACTTTTGTGATATCATGTAATGGAAGAAAATCTCCAGCACAAACCTCCTGCATCCATTTCAGCTGCACTCTTGCATTTAGTGATGTGGACTGAAAAGTGATAGACATTTTTTCCCCTTCAAAAAGAAAAGAAGCTACTCTGGAGGGATGTACTTGGTGTTGATAAAAACTGAGTGATTAATTCACATGCACTGCTGCCTTCGAGGCTGACAGTCATCCACTTGACAGGATAGAGCAGCCGAATCTACCAGAAATGAATATTTCATAGCAAAACTTGGCTCTTTCTGATAAACAGGGGAGAAGTGCAGCACTGCCATAGGCCAACTTCTGTCAGAGGAAAGGAATTGCTGTGAGTGGCAATGATCTTTTGAGACAAAAAAAAATGACCTGTGCTGCACCACCTTTTTAGATTGAGTTTTGATTCCATGATTTTATGATCTCCTTTTACTTTTTATTGCTATTTTGGATGCTCCACAATGTTATCATGCATATTCTTGGATATTGATAGTAGCGATTTATGCAGTAAAAAGGTCCCAAAGGTAGAATAATAATTCTGTCTCACAGAAGAATGTGATAATCAAGAGCTTTTCTTTGTTTCAGTTAAGAAAGCTATTGAGTTACTAAGAATAGTTCCCAGGGACAATTTGCCTACTAAATTGCAACAGAGAAGGTGTCTACCAGGCATCTATGATTGTGTAAACCTTATTTTTATAGTTATTTTTATTCACGGCATTTTCTGTATTATACCCATTGTTTTCATATTAGATATGTGACTCATTCAGCTATATGTCAGAATTTTTAAGAATAAGTCCTTAATTCTTCTCAATTAGTAATTAGAAGTTGATTTAATTATATGAATAGGCAGCTAATTAAGTACTAAACTTCCTTAAAAGAATACTTGGCATACTAAATAAGAAATGGATAGACCGTCTTCTGAAGTCTGGTCTTCCACTGGATACTCTGTGCTACCAATCTGCTGCAGTCCTGACCACTGTCTTTTGCTAAGTGTATATCAGCTATTGCTTACCTAAAGCTTTTAGTCATCACAAATCTGAGTAAGATAATTCACAGTTAAATAGCAAAGCCAGTTTATTCACAGACCACCAACATAGCAAAAACCAAAAGCCTATCATTTTCTGATCTATGTGTCCATAGATCAATCATTATTATTTATGTCTTCATCGCAGCAGTCAAGATGAATTGCTATAAGGACAGCATATCTGAGCATGTTCCATTAACTGGAGGTCTCTGCCTAACACAGTCCCTGTGAAACAATTAGGCCACAACATGTGTTGATTCATTACTCATCTTTTTTTTTTCTTTCAGACTAATAAACCATGCAGTCAGATTTATGTTCTTATTACATAAAACATAAAGACTCACTAGTCGTCAGAGACACCTCTTACATTGTGTTATCAATAAGCAGAAAAGCAATAACATGTTTAGCAGAAAGTTTAGGCACTCTTAAGCCTTCAAAGAGGTGGCAAATTTCAGCCTCATATGTAGAAGCGAGTGGCTGTCTAGCCAAGCCAAAGAACAAACATACTTCTGTGTTTCCCCTTTATTTTACACGTTGCAGTTTAGGCCCAGATTCCACTACTTCTCCTCATGCAATAAAGTTTTTAGTCCATGAGTAGTCACATATGGCTCAATAAGAATGTGGGAGAAGTTTGCTTTAATCACTGTTAACAAGGATAAATCTGTTTTTCATTGGTAATACAATCAAAAACATTGAGGACTTGATGTTTTGCAATTCAGTAATCAAAAAAAAATGTTATTCAGTTATAAAAATTCCTTTCTCTCCCTGTTCTCTCTCAATAGTGATATTTTTCAATCTTCCAGTGGACACTGGTGTTCAGTCCAAAACACAATAGAAAAAAAGGGCACTAATAAAGTTAAATAAAAGACATTGAATGCGATTTTTCAACAATGTTAATGCTGCTGCTTGTGAGGGTAGAGAAAGGAGAGTAACACTTGCAGGAATGTACTATTCTTACAAGCAGAGCTATTGTTCCTTGACATTCCACCATAGTAGTTGTTCCAAATATTTTTTCTTGAAGTACAACAAATTTTTATTGAAAAAAGTGTCCTCTATGCAACTCCTTGCAGTAATACCTGGGCTCTGGGAACAGCAATAAAAATATAGAGGCCTGCATCATTTGTTTGTAGCAAACACAGACATTGTACCATATTATTCTTCTAGTAAAGAACAGCATAACTTACCTGGTTTTCATAGCTACTGTTCATTGTGAGATTCATTATTTGCAGCTCTGCTGAAATGTTCCAGGCAGAGGGAGGTAAAAGCAGAGCCTGGGGTATTGTACTTTTTCAGACTTGGAGGATAATGCAGAGAGGTGTCCCAGTATTCTCATCCCCTTCTCTCTTACAAATGTCTAAACTTACATGCAGGGAAAAACAGACCATATTCACACAGAGACCCTGCCTTAGGAAGGTGCACGCGTTTTCGGCCATCACTGCCATCACTGCCTCGATCCCTGAACACGTATGGGGAGCTCAGCCCTGGTTTTCTGCAGTGTTGATGCAGAGGAAGAACAAAATGCTTCCTCTCTTTTTCCCCACTCTGCTGCTCTTCTTGGTGTGCTCATAATTTAGCAATGTTCACATATCTTTTTAAAAGAAGGAATAACTAAATGAGAGCAAGATGACTCTGTTGTTTTTCCCTCCAGAAAAATGATGAACAGAAGCTGCTTTCTGAAGCACCCTGGTTCTGTTTCTTAGGGGAAAGGTGATTTCAGGAATACATGGAGGCAATATCTCAGGAGCTCCATATGTGATTTTAGACAGGTACAGTAGAATAAAGCACTAATTAAAGAGGAAGGTTTTGACTCTTAGACTTCACCAAGGTTTTTATTTGACCCAATGAAAGCAAAGGTGTCAGAATTACACTGGGGGAAAAAAATAAAAAAAAATAAAAAAAAACACTCTAATATAAAGTTTTTGGAATGAAATGTTAGACAGATACATTTTCCTATCATCAGAATGCTATTAGCCAGAATCATTGATTTCTTTGACAACAAAATTATAAAAATTTTAGTTAAGACCTCTATAAATGATTGATGGCGAGACAAATCACAAGGAAAAGGTAAATGACTACATACTGATTAAATGTTGAGAAACAGCTAAAATATTTTGAAACTCAAAAAGAGATCAGAATAACTACAAGTTGATCATAGGAAACAATAAACTTGGTATTAGTAACTGCTACTGAAAAGGAAAGGCAACTGGACTTTGAAATAGCTTCTCAAGAAACGCAGTGGAAATCTTTTACATGTGACTGAAACTGTACAGGACATTAAAAATACATAGTATGGATGATGGGAATGATTTCACAAGCAGTCTGTATTAGTCCAGCTCCTAAGCTGTCTGTGTGCCTCCATGACCACATAAAAAGCTACTGTACGCCCCTATCACATACAGCATGGCCCTTTAAGATGAACCATATTAGTTTGTGACCTAAAATAGCAACACAAGGCTGAAATGGATCTTCTGAGTCTTTTCTCTTTGCACCACAAACAAACGCATCACATAATCTAATTCAGAAACTTGTGAAGCACCATTTTAAACCTAATTAGATTTTGCTCTTCCAATTCCAACCTATGGCTACCACAGGACCTCACTGCTCTCACACACAAATCTTCATCTGTTTTCAACCCATATTTATTCATGAGTGCTTACACTCATTAGTTCTTATGCCAGCAGTACCCTTCAGTTTAAATAGCTCTTTTCTTCTCCAGTATTTTTTACTAGGGGAAATTATATCCTCTTTTCTTCTTTCATGTTTCTAGGATAACCAGTCCAAGTTCCCTTATTTCCTCATGCAAGATAGGCTTGTCTGTCCCCTGATCATTTCAGTAGGAATACTTGGGACTCTCTGTAGCCTGAAATCATCTTTCCTGCATGTGAAGGACCAAAGTCTGTAGAGCATTCCTGATGAGCTCTTGACAGTGCTTTATGCAGCAGTATTTATACATTACCTATCCTTAGTGGGGATATCTCACCTGATACATTTGCTTTTTTCATGACCACAGCACATTTGATGTTCATATTCATGCTGTGATTGATTTAAACTCTGGATCTTTCTTTTCCTCTGACATTTCCAACTGATGAGTCTCCTGTTTATAGCAGCAATTCTTACTGGTGTCTTTAAGTGCATGAGGTGGTACTTTGTACTGTTAAATTTCATCCCATCTCTGCTGCTGCTGTTCATTTGGTTTCTCACTTCTTACTGTATGATATGCCAATTCTTCCATGCATTAATGATGCTTCTCAAATTAGTACCATCAGTAAATTTACTTATTAATCTCCTACTTTACTAATGGTTCCAAGATCAGTCACACTTTCTGAAGAATTCCACCAGTTACTTCCATCCAGCCTTGTCAATACAGTCTGTTATCATTTCTCTTTTGTCTTCTCTCTTAATGATTCCCAGAGCAATGACTATTCCCATCATTTTTAACCCAATTATTTCTTATGGAATACCGTTCCCTGATATTTATTTGTCAGACAGGATGAATTCTGTCACTCACCCCTTATTCCACAACAGGTATGTTACCAAAGAAGACATACAACGTGACTAGAACCAACTTTGGCAACCCTTTCTCTATGATTTTTGTCAAACTATTTAACTCAAGCTATACTTCATTATGCTCATGTCTCTTTCCTTTGAAATTTGTTCAAAAGACTGATGTTGGACAAAATGGACTATGTTTGTCCTGAATATCTTACTTTGGTGTGGGTTTGTCTGCTGTTTTGCAGTCAGATTGTACCACCTACAGTTAGAAGATTAATTATAAAATCTTTGCACTGGACCTAGCATTTTATAGGAGACCATATTCTGGAGTTTATCCGCCACTTCAGTCTGTTTATGTTGCCTCTCTTGACTTAGACATGGCAACATCCAATTCTAAATATAACTCTGGTAGCAGTTTAGCATCATCCTGCTTACTGAAAAATGAAGCAAAGGACCCATGTCAGGTTTGTCCCACATTTCAATCCCTTCCACACTGCACTGTGGTCCCAGAATATTTTCCCTCTGCTTGGATTTATGCAATGAGAAAATCTTTTATACAGTTTGTTGCTGAGAGGGTTGTGTGTTGCGTATATTTTTGAATTTCTTAGCAAGGCCATGGTTTGATTATTTTGGCTATTCTGACTTTATCATATGCCCCCTGCTCTCCAGAAGATAGCTGACGGTCTTTTTTTAACGGTCGACCATCTGTTCTATTTCTCACAGGTTTTAGTTTGTTTTCAGCATCTTTGACTGAGAGGAAGATATTTTTTGTCAGTAGAATATCAGATAATCTTTTTTTAAGCCTAAGAGAACTTTCCTAAGGCAACTTTTCTAAGATACACAAGTATAAAAAGGCTCTCAAGAATAGACAAGGCCTGAGGTTATATAAGCTGGATGGCTTCACAGTAGAGAACGAAGAGGTAGCACTACAGGTGCTGGGATGTTTTATATGAGCTGAAGGAAGAAAATATCCCAGAGAATGGGGAGGGAAAAAGGGGATTTGGGGTCATCCTCTCCAGATGACCTTCAGTATGGCAAACATTTATCATTGTCAGTATTTTCATGTGTCTCCAATGGAAAGATTGTATTTTCTCTGGCTTTTTTCTTTATCCCACTTTGCTTTCCTAGGATGTCCAGGTCGTCCTGTTAGTTGATTTTGTGACAATGAAAGAGATCCTCTAGCAATCACCTCTTGAAAGTAGAGACATTGGAACAGATAACAGGTAGAGCAAGAATAGCTGAGCCTTCTGCAGTGAGAGAGAAGAAAGGCACTGGAGGAAAAAAATGCTGGATAGATGGAGAGGCAGTCATGCTTTGTCTCTAGAAAGGAAATACATACTGTTCTTAGTATTTTTGTGTGCTTATGAAGGAACTCTTATGAAATTGATTTAAATTAGGAATAAAATCAAATATAATTAATTAATTTGCATTTGTAATTCATCAGCTTAGTCTCTATCTTTTATCTGCTTTTATATTTTGCGTTCAGTAATTCTCTGTGTTGTCTAGGAAATTTGCATTGTGTAGTCCTTTGGAGAAAACTAAATGGAAATGAGCTGAGAGGAGCCTACAGAGCTCTGCAGCTCTGTGAGCCTGGGCAGCACATATGGCTCTGGTCTGGAGTGCAGCACTGTGGCCCCTGTGCCATGGACAAAGGACAGTGGTTTGGATCTCATGGCTCACTAGAAAGCTATGAAATGCCAGATACATCGTAGGTACGACAGTATAATGCAACTGATCTGTAGTATCTATAAACCTAAAGATATCTTAATATGATGCATTTGTAATGTAAAAGGAGTAAAGTCCAGCCCCACTGCACGTTACAAGGATTTGCTTTTCTTATATTGCTTCCCACATTATAGTTCCAGGATTAGGGAAGAACATTGGATGCAAGAAACTCTACCCTTGCTTGCAACCAAAAACGGGGTAGCAGACAATACCCAATTCCAGTTAGACAAGGGAAACTAGGGCATGTTGTTTGTGTTTTGTGGTGTCAGGTACTAATGACCCAAGAGACAAAAGCAATCTATGTCCTCTTGTCTTGTTCTTATTTGCATTTCCGCAGCCTACTACACGGAAGGATTGGCAAAGACCTTTTCTGAACCCTGTTTCATTTTATGATGGATAATCTCAAACAAAACATGATGCCTGTATTTGAAACTTTGTGAAGGAGGATGTTTTTTATAGGGCAAACATTTAAAAGAAACATAGCATCTGTCAAGGAGCTTGAAGTTAAACTAAGTGCAATACAAGGAACTTCTCCCAATGTATGCAGCAGCTGCAGAGTGTTGATGAATATGCCAGTCTAAGCACATAGAGAAACTACACCCTTGTGGAAACTAGGCTTTAACCTTTAAATTCTGAAATAAATGTTGTAGAAAACATTTTAATCTATTTGTATTATCTTTTTACCCAGACAATGGTGTGGATATGCTTAACAGCGGAATTCTTACAAAGGTTAGAAAACTAATAAATATTTAGCCCTGTGTGAATGATTAATTAAAATCACATAAATAGACATTGTGTTACATAAGCAACCTAGCTTAATGCTAGTGTTAACTTTGGAAACAGTCTACTGAACATAAGCTTTTGAGAATAACTGCAGGGATCATTATTGTTCATCTACAAGACAAGGACAGATATTATAATGTTCATGTAAGTGAGTGACAGTTGCAATATTTATAGGAACCATGCATCCCATGACCTTATGATCTACTTCAAAGAAACAATTAATAGAAATTACTGTCTTCCAGCTCTACGTTGTCTTTGTCCTCACAGTAAGTACAAACGAGGAGTGATTTGGCAGGGGTTGTGGTCCACGAGTTCAGGGACACCTGTCACTGACTGCATTTTAGAGGCAAGGGCACAATTTATGCACTTAAATTAACAGGCTACCTATTAGACAGTGAGGGTGGCTGTTGTACCAGTTGTTGCAGGAGACAGTAAAGAATTCAGAGGGCCAACAGCCACTGAGCTTTAGTAGGTTGATCTTATTCATCAGCACAAGATCTCTTCGATAACAAAATCGACCATTAACTTGCATGTTTGTTATAGGAATGGGCTCATCAATTGGTAGATGGCAACTAGCAATTAGAACAACTAAATATTGCTTGCCCCAGTAATACGATATGGCGTCTCTTTACCCTGAGTGCACAGGGGATTCTCAACCTGACAAATACTCAGCTCAGAGTATTTCTTCTCTCTCCATATGCCCAACATCCCAGGCAAAGGGATGGGAGAGATCCTTGCAGCCCAGACAGAGGAGTTCACAGAATCACCGAATGGTTAAGTTTGGAAGAGAACTCTAGAGATCATCTAGTTCAACTCCCCCTGCTCCAGCAGGGACACCTAGAGCAGGGGGCACAGGGTGGCATCCAGGCAGGTTTTGAAGATCTCCATAGGAGACTCCACAAACTCTGTGGGCAGCCTGTTCCATGCTATGTCACCCTCACAGTATCATAGAATCATAGAATGCTTAAAGTTGGAAGGGACCTCTAGAGTCCAACCTACCTGCACACACAGGGTCACCCAGAGCACGTGGCACAGGACTGTGTCCAAGCGGGTTTTGAAGATCTCCAGAGAAGGAGACACCACAACCTCTCTTGGCACCCTGCTGCAGGGCTCGGCCACCCTCACAGTAAAGAAGATCTTCCTCATATGGAGGCGGAACTCCCTGTGTTTCAACTTACACTCGTTAACCCTTATGCTGGCCACCACGGAGAAGAGCCTGGCCCCATCCTCCCTACAATCATCCCTCAGGTACTTGAACATATTGATCAAATCTCCTGTCATTCTTCTCCAGGCTAAACAGGCACAGCTCCCTTAGTCTTTCCTCACAAGACAGATGCTCCAGTCCCTTAATCATCTTTGTTGCTCTACACTGCACCCTCTCTGAAAGCTCCATGTCCCTCTTGTACTGTGGAGCCCAGAACTGCACCCAGTACTCCAGGTGCGGCCTCACCAGAGCTGAGCAGAGGGGCAGGATCCCCTCCCTTGACCTGCTGGCAACGCTTCTCCTGATATAGGCCAGGATCCCATTGGCCTTCTCGGCCCCAAGGGCACATTGCTAACTCATAGTTAACCTGTTGTCAACCTCCCTCTCTGCGGAGCTGCTTTCCAGCAGGTCAACCCCTAATCTGTCCTGGTGCCTGGGGTTATTGCTCTCCCTGCACTTGTCCTTGTCCTTGTTCCTCTCTGCCCAACTCTCCAACCTGTCCAGGTCTCTCTGAACGGCAGCGCCCTCAGGAGTGTTGGTCATTCCTCCCAGTTTGGTGTTATCTGCAAACTTGCTGAGGGTGCACTCTGTGCCCTTGTCCAAGTCATTGATGAAGAAGTTGAAGAGCACTGGGCCCAGTACTGACCCTTGTGGGACACCACTGGCCACAGGCATCCAACTAGACTCCCCATTTATCACTACCCTCTGGGCTCTGCCATCCAGCCACTCCAATGTCCACTCGTTCAGTCCACACTTCCAGAGTTTCCTATGAGGATGTTATGGGAGACTGTGTCGAAAGCCTTGCTGAAGTCAAGGTAGACAACATCCACGGCTCTCCCATCATCCATCCAGCCAGTCACCTCATTGTAGAAGGCTATCAGGTTCATCAAACACAACTTTCCCTTGGTGAATCCATGCTGACTACTCCTGATCACCTCCTTTCCTTCACATCCCTAGAGATGGTCTCTAAGATGAGCTGCTCCATCACCTTTCCAGGAACGGAGGTGAGGCTGACTGGTCTGTAGTTTCCCAGCTCCTCCCTCTTGCCTTTTTTGAAGACTGGAGTGACGCTGGTTTCTTCCAGTCCTCAGGCACCTCCTCTACTCTCCATGACCTCTCAAAAATGATGGAAAGCAGCTGAGCAATGACCCCTGCCAGTTCCCTCAGCACTCTTGGGTGCATCCCATCCGGGCCCATAGATTTATGGGTGTCCAGTTTACCTAAATAATCCCTAACCCAATCCTACTTGACCAGCAGAAACTCCTCCTCTTCCCTGGTTCTCTCCCTTGTCTCTGGGCTCTGGAGTTCATGGGGACTGGCCTTAGCAGTAAAGACAGAAGCAAAGAAGGCATTTAGTAACTCTGCCTTCTCTACATCCTTCGCCACCAAGGCACCCTCGATCAGCAGCAGACTAACATTTTCCCTAGCCTTCCTCTTGCTGCTGATGTATTTGTAGAAGCCCTTCCTGTTGCCCCTGACATCTCTCGCTAACTCTAATTCCAAATGGGTCTTGGCCTTCCTCGTTGTATCTCTGCATTCTCTGACAATGCTCCTATATTCTTCCCATTTGGCCCGGCCCTTTTTCCACATTCTGTACATGCTCTTTTTCACATTAAGTTTACTCAACAACTCCTTGCCCATCCACGCAGGTCTCCTGCCTACCTTGCTTGACTTCTCTCTTATAGGAATGCACTGATCCTGAGCTTGGAGAAAGTGGTGTTTGAATAGTAGCCAACTCTCCTGGACCCCCTTTCCTTCTAGGACCCTGTCCCAGGGGATTACTCCAAGGAGCTCCCTGAAGAGGTCAAAGTTAGTTCTCTTGAAGTCCTGGGTTGCAACCTGACTTTTGTCCAGTTTCTTCCTCACAGGATTGTGAATTCCAACATCTCGTGGCCACTGCAGCCAAGACTGCCCCCAACCTTCACATTTCTCACTAGACCATCTCTGTTTGTTAGTATCAGGTCTAGCAGCGCCCTTTGCCATGTTGGCTCATCAACCACCTGCATGAAGAAGTTATCTGCAATGTTCTGCAGGAACCTCCTGGACTGTCTGTACCTAGCTGTGTGGTTATCCCAGCAGACATCAGGGTGGTTGAAGTCCCCCATAGGGACCAGGGCCTGGGATCGTGAGGCTTCTTGCAGCTGTGTGTAGAAGGCGTCATCCACCTTCTCTCCCTGATCAGGAGGCTTGTAGTAACCTCCCACAGCCATGTCGTCTTTGTTGGCCTGCCCTTTAATCTTCACTCACAGGCTCTCAGTTTGCACTTCATCTTCCCCTATGCTGAGCCCCATACATTCTAGTTGCTCCCTCACGTAAAGAGTCACTCCCCCAACTTGCATTCCTGGCCTGTCCTTCCTGAAAAGCCTAAAGCCATCCATGGCCACCTTCCAATCATGAGAGCTATCCCACCATGTCTCAGTAATTGCAATGAGATCATGAGTTGGTCAGATGCTGTTACTCATCCCTGCTCAACTCATCAGTGTTGGAGCCCGCCCCTTCTACAGAATCACAGAATCACAGAATGCTTAAGGTTGGAAGGGACCTCTAGGGGTCATCTAGTCCAACCTCCCTGCATAAGCAGGGGCACCTAAAGCACACATACCATTAAGAGGAAGAAAAGACATGACTGCTATGGTGACCAAGAAGGGCACCGGCCTCCTGGCTTGTATCAGGAACAGTGCAGCCAGCAGGACCAGGGAAGTGATCCGCCCCTTGTACTTGGTGCTGGTGAGACTGCACCTCTAAAAGCATGTTCAGTTTTGGGCCCCTCACTGCAAAAAGGACATTGAGTTGCTGGACTGTGTCCAAACAAGCGTAACAAAAGCCAGTGAAGGGGCTGGAGCACCAACAGGCCCTATGAGGAGCAGCTGAGGGAGCTGGAGTTGTTTAGTGTGGAGAAGAGGAGGCTCAGAGGAGACGTTATTGCTCTCCACAGCTACCTGAAAGGAGGTCGTAGTGAGGCAGGGGTCCATCTCTTCTTTAACTACAGATAGGACAAGAGGAAATGGCCTCAAGTTGCACCAGGGGAGGTTTAGGTTAGACATTAGGAAGAATTTCTACACAGAAAGAGTGGTGAAGCCTTGGAACAGGATGCCCAGAGAAGTGGTGGAGTCAGCATCCCTGGCAGTGCTCAAGAACCGTGTAGATGAGATGCTTAGGGATGTGGCTTAGCAGTTATGGTCTTGAAGGACTGATGGTTGGACTCAATGATCTTGAAAGTCTTTTCCAACCATAATTATTCTGATTATATGATAATATGGTCATCTTTATAAGGAGATTCTTCCAGAACCTTCAAGTAAATTCCATAAGATAATCATCTTTTTGTATCATCAGTGAGATTATCTTCGGTCCCTTATCAGGTGTTTTGCTACAGTTTACAGTTTAAGAAGTTGGCTATTGTTTGCAAATTTTAGCAAACCACAAGACTTCCCACCTACCTATCTTTTTGTTGGTGAGAGTGTCCAAACGTTCTTCATTGCTTTTCTCATGCCTTGTCAGTTTGTAGAATTCAGCAGTTTTGGTTGTTAATTCTTTAACTGCCCATCAGTGGCTTCCTGGAAATGGCAATTCACACCATCTAATGTAGGCTTCTGCTCTGAAATATTGTGTTTTGGGATCATGTTAACTGAGAATTTAAGCTGCATTTTTTGAATGCAGGAAGGTGGCGATTCATCTCATCTCATTGACAGAGCACAGCCAGGCTGCACAACCTTTCCTCTAGTCCTTGGCTCCCAAAAGGCAATATCCATCAGGAGCAGAGCCTGGCTCTGCTTCCTAGCAATCAGTTGATTGCCACATCAAAGATATAAGATTTCATGTACACATACTTTTATTTTTATGTAGCAAAGAAATGAGAGGGAGATATCACGAATTAGTTAACTGAAGCAAAACAAAACTGCAAAATGTTAGCTCTGTCCCTCTAAGAAGCTCTCAAGAGGGTTACCTCCTCCACCTAAGAAACTGTGCATTCTCTTCCTTTCTCCTTGAGCTAGAAACTTTTTAAGCCTGCTGGAAGCTTTAAACCTGATTTAATGCCCAAATATGAGGGGAGGGGACTGTTTTGGCTCTGGGACTCCCCTTGCTGAATAGAGACCTGGCCAGTGTGGGATGCGAACTTGCAGATTTGTGTGGCTGGAAGGAATTATGCTAGAGGCTGGTTTTAGGTAAGATTCTTTAATCCTGTAGACTTCTAAATAGCAAAGAAATCAGAATTGGGGAAAAGGGATGATAATGTCCATGTCATGGAAGGCATGTTAAATTAGCACAAAAAGGTATGCCTTTGGATTCATGAAAACTGCAGGCTGGGTGTTCAGTATCCAAATGAATTACTTGCAAAATGATTACTTGGATCTGCACCAGATTTTGCCTAGTTAGCATTCATCAACACGGCTGCCATAGCTCTGTTTGCAGGCCTGTATAAGAGCCTACATGCATGCCAAGAGAAAAAAAAAAATGAGGGGATAAAATGAGAGAAGTGAGAAAAAAGAAAAGCCTCAACAGCATATCACAGGCATTCGCTCCAATCAAAGCAGTCCTGCCCCTTTCCCAGAATAAAGCCATAAAGATATAATGAAGAGAGATTACAGCAGCTGTGCAAATCAGGCACATGAGGTTTCAATGAAAAGGTCTTGTGTGGTGCAGAGAAAATGCAGCGAGTGCTGCACTGTTTACTGTGAGTGATATACAGGAGACAAGTTGTGTCAGTATTCCTCAGTATACAGAAGTGGAAAGTGAGGTAGCCAAAGCCAGTCAGCATTTCTGACAACCAAAACAAAACTATTTGAAAGAAAATCTACATATAGCTCTATATTTCCCTTCTGAAGCAGGAAGTGCTACTCCCTTCCTTTACCCACTGCCTACTGCAAACAACTCTCAGTCTTTTAAGAGAGCAGTGACTTCCTCTGATAAAGTCTCCTCCTCCTATGGAAACCTGTCGAGTGTATCTATCTTCATGACGCTGCGGATAGAAAATTCAAAACCTGATACTCAAGAAAAAAAAAAAAAAGGCAACTTTTACTGTTTTACTGCTACTCCTTACAGTTTCTCTGCAGCAAGGAGTGCATAATAACTGCACAAAGATTTTAGGCTCCAGACCGTATAAGGAAAAACGTCAGCAGCCATTCAAGGGTCTGGGAAGAAAGAAGTTTAAGAAGTTTGAAACCAGCACAGATTCCTATTAGGAGAGGCAGAGCTGTCAGGCATGCTTTGGGGGATTTTAAGACAGCAGACTGCCAATTAGGGAGGACTCTCATACAGGTGCTTTTATAGAAGGTTATTTTAAAGTCCTGTCTAAAGTTTCCACAAGTGTTTTCCTTTCTAATTGTCAGAGGAAAAGAATGAACTGGGGAGGGGCAAAACATTTTGACTTCTTTCTTTCCTCTTCTTCCTTGGTAGCTCAAATGATTCTTTAAATTTGAATGAGATCGTGTAATAGTATCAGTTCCCCCTAAACCTCCATGCCTGGGTACAGGTAGAAAAAGGAAAAAAAAGGAAAAAAACTTAGCTGTAGGCTCAGCAATATTCAGGGAGGACAAGACCAAAGCCTAGCACTGCCTGGTACATGATGTAATATGGATTACTTTAGTGCTTCAGTTTCCCATTGACGTATCCCTTGCTGCTGCCACCATCCAACAGGCTAAGACATAGAATTTAATCTTACTCCTAATGGCCACATTCCTGGGTCCATCACTAGATCCACTCTCCATTTTCTTAATAACAGATGAATATTTTTTAGGAAGAAATTGGGTTTGTTTGGCACTTTTTCCATTGCATTTACTCTCTTTGACCAAGAAAATCTCTCAAGCAATCTGATCAAAGCTTTCACAGGAACTATTATGTTTTGGAAAAAAATATTTTGGCATTATGTGATGTCATTCAGCTCTGAAAAAAGTAGTCAAAATTGTCTATCCAGTTCCAGTATAATCTCTTCTGTAGTACTGCTCAAGTGAGTCATGAAACTTCAAACAAACATTGGAAACTTGTATTTTTTTCATAATGTATGAAATGAGAACTTTTCAGCTTTCTTTACTGGAGACGATAAAACTGATTGAGCATGAAATTCACAACTTAGGCTATTTTTTTTAGTCATAAGTACAAATCTCTTTTTTGAACTGAGAACTTAGATATGGCTGAATCATTTTTATTAAATTTTCCTTTCTACTTTAAGCTAAGTAGCATTATTAATGCAAGATATTCACTAAGAGAGAAATATGAAATTAACATCAACATTTGGTTTTCATTATGGAAAGTTTGTTCATCCTTGTGCAACCCTCTGCCAGGTGCTGGCAGCAAAAAAAAGGCCAAGCCAATTGCCTGAAGGCCTCTTCCAACACTTCAGTAATGCTGGCTCCATCCGTACCCAAATCACCTTCCAAAGGGCTCCTGGTGGGGCAGATCTTTCCCAGTCACATCCAGCTGAGTCCAAAGACAACTTCCAAAGGGGAGCAGAAGGCGCATCAATTAACTAACTGGGCAAAGGCAGCAATTAACTGATCCATGATAGTTCAACTGGGTATTTAGCAATACTCAACCCTCCTCTTCATTAACTGTTTGTAAATATAAGCAGAACACTGTGGCATGAACTCCTTCTCTAGAAAAGTATGCTGGTGAGAGATGCTGGAGTCTAGGCTCTTAGGGCATGGCTATCTCTTGCCTTGGGATAGATAGCTGTTCATCACTAAGGCTGGTGCTGTGGTGAACTAATACATTCCCTTGCTTCAAGTATGTTGCTTTGCTGCAAGTCTCAACTCAGACCACTGCAGTGGCTCTTTTGCATTTGTAAGAAAAAGTTTGTCCCTTGTGCATTGCTCCATCACAGAGGGAACTGCTGCAGTAACAATTTGACTACGTTTGGTGTATGTCTTAATCTGCAGCATATTTTTTTGGGAAACAACAGCATAATGTTCATATATAATACATACAAATATGTTTTATATATGTCTATATATTTTTTACACATATATACACATTATTATATATATGTGTGTGTGTATATATATATGCATGCTGCTCTTACTTCAGTGCTCCTGGCCTGTTTTGGAAGCAGAGGCATGTTCCTGGGAGTGACTCCTTGCTCTGTTGTGGCCTGGCATTGGAGTGCTCTTTCCCTGCCTGCTGTTAGCAGGGTTGCAGTGACCTAGAGGTGGGACACAAAAGTTTACAGGACCCAAATTACTCTAGTGAATGTGCTTTGTCTCTGTTTTTGGCTATGTGGGGTCATATCAGCAGGCAGCACTGCCATTAACCCCCAAAATGTTAGCTTTGAGTTTTGTCAGTGTAGTTAACAGTAATCTCTAGACTGTATAGTTAAGTTTCTTTATTTTTAACGGTTTTGTCAGAAACACCTTTTGAAAAATCTAATGTGATTGGCTCTGCAAGTCCTGGATACCTGATGAAGCTGTAGGCTTAGTGAGAGAAAGGTGCTCTCAGTACACAGCTTCTTTCAACAGCTCCTTCTGCAAACATCTGCCAGCAGACTTTTCTGTACAGATACCGGGTAACAGATGTTAGGCTTAGTGAGGAAAACATTCGGAGACACCGTCCCTGGAACTGTTGGATGAAACATTCAGAGATACCATCCCTGGAACTGTTGGGTCCTCATAACTAAAATGATGAAGGGCCGTGTTGGAGTTTAAGATGCTGTAGTCTTGACAGAGGGAAATGTTTTCTAAAGGAGTGATTTTATGTCAGGCTGTAGTTATGAAAGGGAAAATATTTAATTCTGTGGCCTAAGTAACATGCAGAAAGAAGAAGAAATCAATGTAATAAGTTAATAATTTTGATTCTGTGACTCCCTTCTTGAACACTAATTTAGCTGAAAAGCAGACGTGCCCCGATTAGGTGCATAAATACAGGAAAAGATCAACTACTTGAATGCAACTCCTTAAAGTGTTCCCTACAAGAGCCTAATGTGTCTTTTAACAGAAGGAAAAAAAAAAAAAGATAAAGAGGTCTTATTAGTCTTTCCATGCTCACAAAGGTTTGTGCAGTTGGCATCTCAATAAATAACACATACTTACTGACTTCTTTATGAGCTGTCAGCAAATCTGGCTGATACTATGTTGAGCAGCGTTTACAGAAATGCACAGAATTGTAATTTAATTCCACCTCACAAGCGTAAATCTTGTTAACTGCAGCAGCTTGAAGCAGCAGAGTGAACTGTGAAACACCTGAATTTGCATGGAGTTTGGCCCTGGGGAATCTTTGCAAGCGTACAAGCTCTTACTCTATTATTGTTTTCACCTCCTTTCATCCACTCAGGTACAATAAAATTGAAATAAATGTCTTTCGGGATTGCTTACAACTAGTACTTTAGTTTGCATGAGCCAGCCTCCAGCCACACCCTCTAAATAATAATAATAAATTAAAATCCCATCCCATTTGACCTCAATCCTCTGTGATCCCTTGAAGAAGGTGTGAGAGTTTACCTTGTGCTGGTTGTCCCTTGGAAATGTCCACTACAGGGAATCCCATTGGGTGAGGCTTATGGCATCATTCCTTGTTTTCCCTTCATAAATTGATATTTTTTTCTCTTTCCTGTGAATACCACCAAGAAACACTTACAATAAAATGTAGTATTGGCAAAATTCTTCTTCGTTATTAAGCATTGAATAGTGTTATAATTTGGCCCAATATCTCTTGGTAAACCCTGCAAGAAAGGAATGTGCCTCATCCCACATTCACATATTGTTATATAGAACAGAAGTGTGTTGTGTGTAGCTTTTTAGCTTTTTTTTTTTCTCAATTAAAAACAAATCTTATTTGATAGTGAAGAGATGCTTTACCAACTTGGCAGCATTTTTGAAACTGAAAACTCATTTCATTATCCGTACAAGACCAGAGATGGACTTCTCTGGTTCACTGCAATCACTCCCAAACCATACAAACACAGTTCTGTTGGAAATGGATGTGGAAAGCTGAATTTTCCACACGTGCTTGGAATAGGCAGAAGGTGACATAGGCATAACGAACACAGCAGGGAAAGGTGACCCTCGTTATAGCTGTATGTAAGGTGCAAATGAAGACACACAGAAGTCCTGTAGCACAAGTTCAGTATGGTGCCTGTTACAGCACTATTCAACTGTATCTAATTTATCGCAGATCTTACAAGTTTGGCACTAGAGCAAGCTCCTAATATTCCTTTACTGTAAATAGAGCTTGTCTCCACGTGAGAATATAATACTGAATAAATCTACAAAGTAATTTCATTATACTCCAGACAAAAGAGTGAAATGCTTACACTCTTTAGTGCCTTCCAAAGTATCAGACCAAAAGAGATATGGCAAGATTAGGTGAAGGCATTGAAAAACAACTGAAAATCAGGGTTGCTATCCATTCATTAGTTGTTTAGCTTTATTGTCTTTTCTGTTTGGGGGGTTTGTTTTCTTTTTCTGATCTGAAGTGTGGAGAAAGCTCAAGTATTTGGAAGCCCTACAGTTCAAACCATCAGGAGCACGTACTATTCCAAATAGAGGTCTTATAACTGTTTTCCCCTTTCATAGAATCATAGAATCATAGAATGCTTAAGGTTGGAAGAGACCTCTAGAGGTCATCTAGTCCAACCCCCCTGCACACGCAGGGTCACCTAAAGCACGTGGCACAGGACTGCATCCAAGCGGGTTTTGAAGATCTCCAGAGAAGGAGACTCCACAACCTCTCTGGGCAGCCTGTTCCAGGGCTCTGTCACCCTCACTCTCAAGAAATTTTTCCTTAAGTTCCTGTGGAACTTTTGGTGCTTCAGTTTGTGGCCATTACCTCTAGTTCTGTCAGTGGCCACCACGGAAAAGAGACCAGCACCATCCTCTTCACTCCCTCCCTTATAGGTACTTACAGACACTGATCATATCCCCTCTCAGCCTTCTCTTCTCCCGGCCCAGCTCCCTCAGCCTCTCCTCATAGGGCAGATGTTCCAGGCCCCTGATCATCCTTGTGTCCCTGCGCTGGACTCTCTCCAGCAGCTCCACATCCCTCTTGTACTGTGGAGCCCAGAACTGGACACAATACTCCAGATGTGGCCTCACCAGGGCTGAGTAGAGGGGCAGGATCACCTCCCTCGACCTGCTGGAGACGCTCTTCTTAATGCACCCCAGGATCCCATTGGCCTTCTTGGCCACGAGGGCACACTGCTGCCTCATGGTCAACTTGTCGTCCACCATGACACCCAGGTCTTTCTCCGCAGAGCTGCTCTCCAGAAGGTCGGTCCCCAGCCTGTCCTGGTGTCTGGGGTTATTCCTTCCCAGGTGCAGAACCTTGCAGAACCTTTCACCATTACAGAAGGAATTATACTCCTTCAATAAGACAAGATCCCCTCTTTCTTTTTTTTTTTTTTTTTTGTTATAATTAATAGGATATGTGGAATATTCATCTAGAGACCCTGAGGTCTGGGACTGGGACTGGATTTGGCAGAGGACCAAGTATACTTACCTACCAAGTGCAGCTTACATCTTAAAATCATTGAAGTCACTGACGCCTTTATATTTATAACCCTGACTGGATTGTTTCACAGGGGTATGTTTGGATGGGTTTTTTGTTTTTTTAGTAAATCTTTGGGGATTTAAATCTTCATCTTAATGTTATCTGCATTGAATTACAGCAATTTAGACTTAATGTAAACTAAAATATCATGGATTCTTAATAGCATACCATATCTTCTAGCTCTTTGCCAATGTATCCTTAAAGGTGCTGTATTGTTTGAAGTTTTTGTTTGTTTGTTTTGTTAGTTTGCTTTGAGCTAAGTTTCTGTTTTTTAATCTTCAAGTGACTGCTTTGCTCACGTCCTATGGCTATACAGGCAATTCAAATGGAAAAATAAATCAACATGATATTGTTGAATCTTTTCACCAAACATTTTGCTCATAAAAAAAAAGTTTTATAGTATCTAGTATAACATATCAACAGAAAAATCCTATCGTCATATATCACCAGGCACAATATATAAATATGTATATGGATTTTTTTTCACTTTGTCTCCCAAAAGGCTTGTCCATACTGAACAGCTGCTGTTACTGCTTTCCAGAGAGCTTAGACAAACCTACAATGGTTGCACTGGATTTTTTATTACTTTTTAGTCTGTCATGGAAACTTAGACAGCAATCATGCAAACATTCTTATGGCTCATTTCACACATGTGGATTGTACATTAAAGCCAAAAGAACTGGCTACACAAACCTAGTCCAGAATATGTGTGTTTCCTGGAATCAGGATGTTAGTCTCTTAAGCATTTTTAGTAATGGAAACTCTTAGGAACATGGTTTTGATATTTAGATAAAATTCTATTCAGTCATGTACAATATTGAAGATAGAATGCCTCATTTTCTCAAGGTTACTCAGAATGTGTTGTACACTACAGAGAGCTCACCAGATATTGTGCCTTCTTCCTTTATACTGTATGTATTACCTAAAGCGTTATCTGCTTTTTATTGCTGGCATTAAGGATTCTACAGGCTATAGATTTGATTTAAAATATTCCCAACCACAACTATTTTTTGCATAATAATATGAAAAGGCACTTATATGAACAGCCTAAAGGTCTAAAACATCTAAACAGCATGACCAATGTCAAAATTTCCTTTACCAGCATAATGTGTGTTTTTGGAGTTATGGTTATGAAAAATCTCAAAACTCTCTAAACCTTGAAACTGGAGTTCTTGAAAGCCTTTGGGAACAAGTTTGCACTTGAAACTTGTGGAGAAGGGAGAAAATGTGCATTAAATTTGGAAATCTAGAAGAGAAGATGTTCACTGCTGGCATCTGCTCCATGCGAGCTCAAGTGTTGTCCATTTTTATTTAAACCTTGCAACAGTTGAAGACATTTTCCCTAATATCAAGGATAACAAAAGTAGCAAGAGAATAAGAAATGTTAGCAAAAGGTAGCAGAGATCAAGGATCTATGGTGAATTTGAGTAGTCTTGCCTGCGTGAAGTTAGAAACAGGAAAGCAAACGAGAGGGCACTTACCTCTGTGAGTCCTGCCTCTGGGGAGACCTTTAATGCCCTAGGTCTGCTGTTGAGAATCAGACCTGCAGCCTGTGTCTCGCTCCAGAAGTTGAGCTGACATGAGTAGGGGCAGATCAGGGGTTTGGCAAGGTCAGCCCAGTCCCAGTGTCCACATCTGCTCAGCAGCTCTACAGTCCCCACGGTCGCCACACAGGCAGGACATCCCAGATGGGAAAAGACAGAGCAGCGCTGATTTGGGGCCATGCTTAGCAAATGGAGTGCACTGCAGGAAAAAGACAAAGATGGGAGGCAATTAATCCCAGAACATACTGCCCCATTAGTCACTTGAGTCTTCACAGAGGGAGCGATTGCCAAGAAACCTTACAGTGTGGAGCTTTTTGTAATAAATAGTGTTGATTCAAGGATTGCCAGCTTTCCCAAGTTTATTCTGCTCCCTCTCTTGCCATAAAGTTCCCTTCATCTTAAACCTTTAAACTAATTATTTGTGTGGAGGTAGATTCTTGCTTCTCAAGAGAAGCTGGGCAATTTAATTTTCCCATTTTCCTGGGACCTAGCTCCAGCTGACATTTTTGAGTCTTTAGTAACTGAACTTGGCCCTTTTTGCTGCTAGAAACACCAGGCAACTTGTGATATTGGTCCATTTTATCCCATCTCTGTTGCTCTCCTCAGAGTCTACACAAAAACTGTCTGAGACTGAAACTTTGAATATTCCCTGTTTTACTCTTCATCTCTGAAGATTTCTTTTCTCCATCTAGTCTTCCTTGGAATGACTTTTATGCAAAATTTCTGTCACAATAGCATCTAGAAGAAATCTCAGTCAAAGTAAAACACACCAATGACATTTGAAGCCATGCCAAATAGAGGCTTTGGGCCTTGTGTCTCAGTGGGTTGTCCCTTGGTGTTAAATCACTTCTAAATAGGCTATAGTCTCCAGTATTGCACTTGTCACATATGCTATTGGGGACTGAGTAATGAATAAGAATCAGTCAAATCAGGGTATGCTCCAATCTAATATAATGTTTCTGAGAAGAAGAAAAACTTTATTTCATGCAATTTATATTTCAGTTTCCTGCCTGTAAAGTTATCCCACACATAAGTGACAGTCAAGTGGCTCGAGAGAGCCTCTGAAAGATCTCCTTCTCTTCCCGTTATGTTCATGCTGAAAATACAGTAGCTGCTTTGTGTGACATTAGCACATTTGTTTTATACTCCCTTCAAGATGATACGTACATGATTTTCACTTTTAAATATTCATTTTGTCTTCAATCTAGCTACTCCTTTAGTCCATGCTCCATTCCTGTGCCAAATGGCTGGTTTTTGGGACTGCACTTTGTGCAAGGGGCGACCTGTCCGTTGCTCTTCTCCCAGATGTCTTTACACAGGTCTTACACTTGTCCAGATCAAGGAAAGAAGAGAAGTAGACATCATGTTTCTTATCCTACTCACTCAGACATGTTCAACAGTGGCTAACAGTCAGGTCTGTATGCTTCCTTTGTGTGTGCTGCCCAGCTTCCTTCCCCCTTGTGTGCTGCTGTTACGCAGAGCCAAATACAGTTACAAAATGAATCAGTAACCATTCTGATCTTGCTGCTGAGCTGGTGTTAATCTGGAAGTGGAGTTTCATTCCCTTTGCATATGTGTCTACTTTGCTTTGGCAAATTTGTCACCTCCCACACTGGGCACTTCGTGTGGACAGTCTAAGCAAGGAGTCTCCACCAGCAGAACATCATAGTGTATGCACGCTCAGCACCCCAAGAAGGTGACTGGTAAGTCTGCTGGGCAGGCAGCATCACCAAGGCAGATGGGTCAGCCTGTGCTGCTTCCCAGGGAGAGCCTCAGTGCACAGCTCTTCCACCAAACCAGCCTTCTCCTTGCTTTTCCTCTTTAGGAGTTTTTGTTTTTCAGATTTCTTTGGTTTCCTCTTGAACTCCTGAGCTACTAATGATCCCTCTCTGACTGCAGTTTTTCATGTCTTCTCTCATGTGGCTCCATTCTGCAGACTTGCTCACAGTTTTCTCACAATTACCAACTTCCTCATCAGACTGAGCCAAGATTGCACCACTGGGCTGTGAAGTTTGAACACAGACAGCCAGACCCTGCTGTCTGTCCGGACAGGGAGGCTAAAGAGCAGGTTACAGCTTCCAGTTGAGGAAGGACCATGGCAGAAGAAAAAGGAAGGGTTTGAAGAGTGACTACAGCTGAGGTCTGTTTTCCCTCTCTCCCTCCCTCCTCTACCAGAGCTTCTATTCCTCTGCAACCATTTTTTTTTCCCCAGGATTTCCAATCTAGTTGACTTTCTTGAACTTTGTCCTTCTAGCTCATCAGCCCCTTAGTTCTTGGTCAGGTCTCCCCTTAAGAGACCTTTGCTATTCTAACTCACTATTTGGATGCATGCCCAGCGCATTCTTTCAAAGAGGCAGAAATTAAGGAAAATGGAGTGATGGAAATAGAACCTCTTTTCACAGCAAAAATGACCATGATTGAATTTGTGAAGGAAGTGGCAAGAGAGGATAAACAGGATCAAAGGTGAACTATAGTAGCACTTGAGGGATTTATCAAACTAGCTAGCAAAATAAAAATAAGGCGTAAAAAAAGATCAGTGGAACTGTAGCAAATAAGTTCTTCTGCACTGCAATAAACTGTCTTCCTAATGGCAAGGAACAGGAGCATGTCATTCACTGTAAGATTTAAATGCACCATTCAGATTACGGAGAATGTGAGACAGAGAGCATCAGAGCAATTAATTTTTAAGGAATAGTCAAGGAATATGATAGAACTAGTCCAAAGTTGAACCAGTGTTACAGAGTTTGAGGGTGACTTTTTTCTTTTTGCTTTATTTGCCTCATTGCATTCTTGGTTTCATACAGGCCTGAAGGGCAGCTGGATCAAAAGATTTCTCTCCTGTTGTACTTCTGATCCCACTAGAAGTGAGAAGTGGTAGAAGCGATAAGGAAGACTGTGCTAATGAGATTTACAGCCATATGGTTATTCTAAATCTATTTAAATGTGTCCAGAATACACTTCTGAAAAGCCAGTTGTAACTTGTGGTCACTTCCATTTTACTTTTAATGTACAAAAAAAATTCTCCTGCCTTGGCCCTATTTTTTTCAAGGCCTCATGAAAGTCTTCAGACCAAGACAAAGATCCGGTCTCCTTATTGCCACGTTTTTAAGCATAGTGGTGATTGAAAGCAACTGAAAATGGCCCTTGTGTCTTTCTTTAAATATATTCACAACAATGAAGGCCTTTCACACAAGCTAAATCTTGTAAAAAAATAATAAATATGTTTAGTATTAAGTTTTAAATCTGCATTTTTAGCAGGATCCTTTCTAAGTCCACCAAATCCATTTTTAATAGTTTCTTCAAGCAAGCTTTTGACAAATTTAAGTACCTTGATTGTTTTTGATTTAGTAGGAAGATTTTGGTGCACAAGTAAGTATTCTTTATGAGCATAAATGGCCTTTTCAATAATAACCTTGGAATTCAAAGTACCTTTTAATTACTCAAAAGGCTACCAGGTCACATTTGGATTTGTAAGGTACCAAAAAGAAAGAGCTAAGAAGTGCCACAACTTTTTTTTTTTTTTTTTTTTTTCAGGAAAACATTCTATAAATCATGGAAGCAAAGTAAACTGCCAAAAAAGTTGTCGTCAGCAGCCACATTTTAGCAACAAAACTCTGGAATACACCATAAGTCATCTGTGAATGTTATGTAGAAGCCGTGCACATTACAACTGGCAGTTGTCTGCCAGTTCCTTCTTTGTCATCAAGATCAATGCATGTTCACTGTTTAGAAAATGCTTCAAAAAGCCATTACATTTTGGCAGGTAGAGTGGCTTAGGACTTTGGAGTCTCGAGTGGGCATAGAAGAGAGAAGGTGCTTATATGTTGCAGCCCACTGACTGGGATCTTTGTTCATCTAGGGAGCACTAAAATGTATTTCATCAAAGACTATTTTGTCAGTTTTCTCATTTTAAGAGATCAAGGAGCTGACTCATATCTAAAACATGCTGAATTGTGTTCTTTCAAATGTTACAGTCCAGGCTTGAAGGCGAGGACCCTTGAATCTCCGCAGTAAAGGTTGGCAGGAAACAAGAATTCTGTTCTTTGCAAAGACTGGGGGTTTATTCCAGTGAGGTATTGAGAGGAGAAGAGTGAAAGAGAAATTCCAAGGATAACGGCAAGTCCAGCATATCATAAAAATCTAGGAACTGAGATTCAAGTCCCTGATCCAAAACAATCTCTCTTTCCCTTGTTCCAAGCTGTAATTTCACCCCAGACTAGATCAGATTATTATTTTAACTCAAACATTCTTGTTTCTGAAATATAAATGTGTAAAATGTTCATTCTTGATGTGCCTCAGCTACTTGATAATGTTTTTCATTATCTGTCTAAATCAGTCTGACTATGGCAGGGATTCATATCTCTTGACAGCATTACTCCTGGACTTCAGTCTTGTTTCCACTGTAGTGTCACTGAATTTATTTTTTCTTGTGTTGTTTAATATTAAACTTCATCATGGAATTTGGGTTGAGAGTAAGGTCAGCTACCTTAAGCCATCTGGCTGTCTCCTTAGGGATGAACAGATCATGCAGCTTATATAAGAGAAATACAATTGTTCAAGGTATTTTTCTCAGACCACGTAGTGTGGATATATAACTGCTTACTTGAGAAGTTAAACACAAGGCTCAGAAGGCGAGGTGTTGCCTTGTTAAAGGCTATTGAAGTGTTATAAACTTCAACCAGTATTCCTTTCCATTTTTCTGGTGTGAATACTTAGAAATAATAATGGAAAATAAATTTCCCCTGAGAATTAGGCAATGTTTGCTTAAAACTGCCTGTTCTAGCTGAAGCTTTCCAGCAAGCTCATTGCTTTATTTACAGAAAGCAAACATGTTTGGGTGGGAACACAGTAGGACATTGCGGAATGACTCGTGTCTTAAAAGTCAGCTTAATAAGATAACTCTTTGCATGTTTACTCTAATTCTGTCACTCTGAAGTTCTGTTGAAGTCTGGTAGTCTTTCTACTGAGTTCAGTAGGGTTTGGATCTAGTAAACTAAGAAAAAATAGAGTGCTTCCCTCAGAAAAAAATCCATCAGTAATTAATCAGTATTGTAAAATATTTTAAGAACCTTAATGTTGGTTAATTTTGTTCAATTACATTTATTCTTCCACTTGATAACTACATATGCACAGCACATATCATGGTTTAGCTCTAAACTAAATTTGTGTTCTATTATGTTATGTCTTAGTTCCAGGCTGTTCTTACAATTAACTCTTAGTGGGGGTGGAAAGGGTCAACAGAAAGAGGGAAAACTGCTTAAGTGCACAGCACAAAAAAGGACTACTGAGTGCCACCTCCCAGCACAGGGAGCCAGTAGCTCCCAGGGCTGGGAAGTCCTGCAGTAGCTTCATATTAGCCCTTTGGCAGGGGAAGAGATGCAGTGTGGTCACAAGTGGATGCATCACATTTTGATGCCTTGCTTGTCACCAGAGTGTTGTTCTGTGCTTGTCACCAGAAAAAGATTGGAGCCATGAACAGTTGAGACAGGGAAAACGGTGAGATATAAACGGTAGATATGAATGGATGCACTAAGGACAAGAAAACAAGCAGGTGGGCAGGAAAGAGAAGGAAATGTGTTTGCATTTATGGAAGAGTACAACTCTGAGACAGGATTATCCTTCCTTGAAAGAGAGGAAAAAAAAAAAAAAAAGGGGGGGATATATAAAAGGAAAGACTAAGTAGAAAAAAGAGAAAGCCAGGACCTATTTTCTGAAATGAGGACTTGATCAAAAAGTACACCATACAGAGACTCAGGGCAATATTTCAGGCTTGTCCATCACTAATAACTTTCCAGAGGTTTCTTGTCCCCATTGTGCATTTTTTGGGACAGTCTTGCTTGTTTTTCCACGTCTTGCTTGTTTTTCCACAGAAGGACAGTGGTAGTGAGAGAGGGAAGTGGATGTTTCTGATTACTTACGTTCCAATATATTAACTGGAGTTAATAGTGTACTTTAAACATGGTAAGTCAAACTTGAGCATAAACACTATGTATCTTCCTACGTGAGGATTTCCTAGGCATAGACACATGCAAATTGATCTGCTCTGAGAAAGTAAGCAAGGCCTATGACAAGACACATGTTTAAATTGCTCTGGGTGCAACATAATTGGCAGAAACTTAACCAGCTCCCTTGCCACCTCCATCCCAAAACACCCAGTGGCCAGTTAGCCTAACTGCAAGTCTTGCAAGGAATTAGTAATTGTAATCATGAAATGCCACCAGAACTGAGGACTCTCCAAATTTTCCAGAAGCTGAGAAACAACTTAGAGCTGGGCTTTATGGGAAAAAGTGCTAGATGTGATAAGGCAAGGTGGAAATAGGACTTCTAGTTTCTCTTTAGAAAGCTTGCTCTGCTGAACAGGAAGCACTGCCCTTGTTAGCCCATCTGTAGAGCTACTCCCCGCAGAAATGCAGGAGAAGAATTCACCAGAAGGCCATAAGGTTAGTCAGCATAAGCTCCTTTTTTGCTCAGTAGCAAAAGAGATACTCTTTAGGGGGCAGTTCAAAGCACGAGCCTACATTAAATGTATCAGGCTGGACTGAAGTTAGCCTTTGAGATTATTGCCCTTCCATTCACCACAACTTACAGTTAAAATATATTAGATTATGTTTTTGGCAATGAGTATACTTTTCAAGGGATACATTTATCTGCTGAAGCTTAATACTCTTAATATTTCTATGGAAAAGGTCAAAGAAAGAGTTATTTCTGAGATACAGAGCAAGAGTTTTGCAACAGGCACTGAGAACTCTGCAGGGCAAAAAAATCAACAATAGTAGATCTCAAAAGATACAAAAACAACAACAAAAGGTTTAAAAGCCATTCTGGCTCTAGTCTCCTTGCACACCATTAATATCTACTGTTCCAAGTCACTTCAAATCAAATGTCTCAGCACTTTAGCTAAAATTAAAGTTTATCTTACTTCAAAGCAAAAAAGTATATATTACATTTTAAATATGACAAAAGATAAAGCAGAGCAAATGGTGTAAGAGAGAAAAAAAAATAGACTAAAATGGATTGCTTTCATTCTACTCTATCTCATATTCTTTCCTTGCAGTTATGTGTAACAATCCTGCCTGTGTGGAATGGGCAGAAAAAAGGAAGAGATTTAGTCTCATGTTTATATTCTGTTCTACCCTCTTGTCCTTCAAAATAATGTTTATATGGAGATATCAAAAGTTTACTGCATGATTCGGTACTGGCATTTTATAAACTGTATGAACAAGGCCATTTTTAGTCTTTATGCTGCTACTTACTGCTTTGTATGAATAGATTTGAAATACATGCATAGAAAGCATCTTGAAGCAAAGCTCTTCTTGAAAATTGTTAATCATGCCAAATACAACTGCGAGTGATAACCTAAGTGTGTGTATGTATGTGTGGGTGTATGTATACCTATACATTTCTATATAGTATATAGTGTATAGTGTGTAAATATATGCTGTATAGTATATATAGTATAATGCAATTAGAAAAAAAACGTTTATAACCATTCTGGTCTGGTCTGCTTTTCAAGCATAAGTTCTCTAAAAACAAGATTGCTTTTCTGACTGAATTACCACTTGGCCAAAAGAGAGGACCACAACATAAATCTAGAATGGAGAAAGTTTTAATACAATGCACCTTTCCCTCAGACTCTCAGTTAAAAAATCTACGAAAACATGAAATAAAATGTGTCAGGTGTTGAAAACTGGCTGAAGTCCTATAAGTAAGATTAAAGATAATATTGTGGTGGGGAAGGGAAGACAGAGACATAAAATTTGAAAGAGATATAATCTGCAACACGTTCATCATATGGGATATGAGAAGCATTGTACAAACTAGAAAAGTAAATCAGTGAAAGCAGAGAGATTTTGGCCTTGCTTCTTAATTTGAAACCATCTCAGGGATTTGAAATGATCTCAGGAGAGATTGTGAAAACTAGAGCCATTCACAATCAACCACATACAGTGCATTTACTTTGTCAAAATCAAATTTACAAACAGGTTCGGCTGCAAGGTTTTTGTGAACTTAGGAGAGAGATAAAAGGTAAAACCTGAGACTAACATGAGGGTGACTGACAAAAGCAGAGGAAAAACAGTAAGAAGCAGATGGTAGCAGGAAGAGAGAAAAGAAAGAAGGAAAGGATTTGGGGGTTGTGAAGTTTTTTTAAAAAAATGCAGGTCATATCAGGTAAGATTCTGCAAAAGACTTTGGGAATATAATATGGATGCTGATGTTTCAGTTCACTTTGAATCGAAGAACAGCTATTGCTGAAGGGCTATTTTTGTCTGAGCAAAAATTGCTTATTTTGCTTATTTATTTCTTGCTCTCACAATGTCATCTGCAAATGGATTGAATGAACAGCTTTGGCTTCCTGTCCTAAATTATTCTATTAAACTCTAGAGTATTTCAGTAATGAAGCAATCTGAATAGTTGATATAAGCATTTGGTTGATCATCAAGTAAAAAATTAACAACATATTTCATATTAACCTTGCATTCATGTTAATTGCATTAGCATAACATGAAATACATTTTCTAGTAACATTCGTAGCACTGCACGTAAATTCACTTTCAAAATATAGCAAGATTTCATGGCTTTGGTGAACAAAAGCCTGACATGATACAGAAGTAGTAATTTGAAAAAGGAGAGGAGGGGAGGGGAGGGGAGGGGAGGGGAGGGGAGGGGAGGGGAGGGGAGGAGCTAAGAAACATCTGTTTCCACCCACAAGAAAGATAGGTGGTCATAGGAGGTGTCACCAGGTAACAAAAACAGATATTCCTCGCAAACCAGTCTGAGCAAAAAGTATGCTAAGATATTTTTAAATTGTTTTTTATTGTGTGTCTATAAGCATTTGTGTGTGATGAATAAAACAGAATAATGCACACAGTCATACTTGTGGCTTTTTTTCAGCCAAATGTCTGCAAACTTAGGACAGTAATCTGAAACAGAGGCAGTACAAAATGTACCTGCAATACCTGAGTTACCTTCTGTTTCTCAGTACTTACCTCATGCAGATGATATCTAACTGTGTGTGTGAGTCTTTGTCAAGTAGTCTATTAACAAAGATAAAGGCATAGTATTTTTCAAATACTATGACATAAATCAAAACTATACGTTTAATCTTAGAGCATTTTGAACAAATGTAACAACTTAGTCAACATCATTTTAGCTACTGACGGGCGTCTACTACACTTCAACACATATAATAATTGTATGCCAGGAGCTTCAGGCCTGAATCACAACTAAAATGTTGCTGTGTTGGCTGTGCCGTGAATACTCTCAAAGCATCAGAGAAAGCATAAAAGCAGTTTGTTTCCACTTGGAAGCTGTAAAAACAGGTGTTAGTGTAGCACAAGCCAGTGGAGCATCTAGTTCGGTATTCTCTGTCTGAGCCTGTACCAGATGCTTCAAAGAGTGCACTGAAGTCTTTCATGAGTCAGGATTTCAAAATCCTCCTTGCCCAAAGCTGCACTTTCTTTCTAACCCACATCACTTTGTGGTGAGCCCATGCCCTCAAGCTTTATTCTGAATTATTATTTGTATGAAAGCACTATAGTATTTTATTATATTTATTTAGCAGGACTAAGCATTTCCATTGATATGTATAGTATTTATTCACTCGTGCTAAACTCTTAGCCACAAGGCCGTCCAGAGGTAGTAAGTTTGCTGTTAATTGCAAGTCATCAAAGAACTTCTCTTTTTACATATTTTGTGGATTTAGTTGCAATAGAACTAAACTTGTGCATAAGTGCTCCTCAAATCCTTGTTGCCTTTGATTTACTTGTCTTTATTTCTTCCCCCCTTTCTCGTTCACTCCTTTTTTTTTTTTTTTTTTTCCCCACACATCCTCTATCAGAGGAAACTTGCTGGTGGTGAGAGAAGGTCCAAGGCTCTGGAGCCTCCTATATGCATTTACTCTGTGGCTCATCCCTTTCCCAGGCTCTGGATCTTCCTCCGTGAAATATGGTAAGCTTCCTAAAAACCCATCTTTTCTTTCTAATAACTTGTTTATTGTTTTGTTGAGAAAAAAAAACCCTGCATATTCCAAATCTGAGACTGAACACCAAAATGCTGTAGTTCTAGGGCCTAGGAATAGGGCAAATCTGGGCCCGGGGAAACAAGAAGGCAATTCCAATGACTAGAGCAGGAAAAATGGATGTCAACTTAGAGGCTGAATTTGACTGATAGACTACCATTTTTTTTATTCTTTCTAAAAATATTTGTTAGGGAGTTTTAAATTTTCCACATTACAACCCTATACACATGAGTAGCCTTCTGACTTTGTTTTATTTAGCAAGAACATACACCTAGAGGAAAATATGCAGAAATTACCTAGTGGGTTGTACATCACCGTGTATCACAAGTTTGAATTTAGAAAGCTGGATATGTGTCAACATATGGATCCATAAAATATTTCTATAACATAGGTCACTTGAGGGGCTGCTTTTAAATATATATTTATATCTTTACCATAACCGTTTACTGTATTAAAGGTAAATACAGAAATAGGTCATTAATCAAGATTTTTTTTTTAACTGAAGGAAAAAAAATCAATGTTTTCCCTTTGCAGTGTCAGAAATCATTTAAAACTAATGTTAACACATGAACAGCATTAAGATTCTCCAAACACAGGATGTGTGCACCTGTGGTTCCACATCCACTGACTGCTGCTTTTATAGGATTCCTAGTTGAAGCTGCTATGCCGTTCTTTCAGAAATTGCCTATCAATACAAAATAACACGCTCTCCAAAGTCTCTCTGGTCCTGAATTTTGAAAAGGCAGGCGGTCTAGTGGTACCTTACATTAGGCTTTCATGTTGAAGCATTTCAGAATAGATCAGCAAACTGAAGGATTTTAAAATTGGGTTTACTCAGTAGAAGCTAAATCTGCTTCATGCAAGAGGGGAAAAACTCCTGACTCCTTAACTATCCAGAGAATTTGAGGTACAGAGATAGATGCAAAAAGATTACAATTATAGTTTAGAACAGTGAAGTGTTGTTTTCCAGAGGAAGGTGAGCACTGGCATTGAATGATGTAGAGAAAGAGTGCGAAGATGTTATTTAGCATCAAGATTAAGGTTTAAGGATATTTATTTCAATAGCAATTGGAATAATTTGGGAAAATCCTCATTAATAAGTAAGACTAAGTTCTTTTCAGACTGAATTACAATGTAGAGTTCACAACAACAGAACCTAGGAGCTTAATTACTTCATGCTGAAACTGCCAGATGAGTGGTAAATCCTATTTCATGCCACAGTATAATTTGAAGGCATATGGAGCTTCTGAGCACAAAATGAAAACAAAGTTATATTAACAAAAAAATCTCATAAATCAACTCGAAATGCATAATCAGGAGGATATTTATGTATTCATGAATAAAAGTTACTTTTTTGGCTCTAGCTAAGTAGTTTTACTGTTCTGAAATGTTGCAGATCATGCTGTACCTTCTCAAAAGCCTCACTCATATTTGCTGATATTAGATAAGTAATTTCTTAGTACAAGAAACAAAGAAAAAGCTTTGCTACAGTATTTATTCTTCTATAAAGGCACATAGTTCACATATATAACTTGTTACAGTAAGATAGGTCCCTTCCAACCTTAAATATTCTATGATTCTATGATTTTGCTCCTGAGTGACAAAACAAAAATATTTCAATTCTAGTTGAGTAGATTATGAAGGGACACTGAGGTTAAAAGTTTAAGAAAGCAACTTTCGTTGGTAAAAATAGAACCCCCTAGTGAAATCAGAATCTCGTTTCAAAGTTAAGGATGGCACATCCCTGACAAAAATAATTTATTTAGAAATTACTGTTGGTTAGAGGAAATCTGAGTTTTTTTTTTCATAAAACTAATCTTGTTATATTCATTGTTTTAAATTTTTAGAAAAAAAATGCCATAACCTATTTTGAACCCATAGGCTCATTATGATGAGATTATTATTGATTATTGGAAGCATCCATTTCCCATCTGACTGTTAAATGGAGCATATTTAGTTTGTTTGCTGCTGTATACTCCCCTTGGCTCTTTATTTTGGTCACCTGAACCCTTCAGCTGGTCAGAGTTATTCAACACCTCTGTGAAAAAATAATTTTTTATGCATCGTGACTTGGAAGACAAGTGATGTTTGGCAGTGTTTACCTTAAAAACTGCTGGGGCTTAGGCGAGGTTTAGGATGTTTTTTGATTAAGATTGTTGCAAATTATCTGCAAATGTTACACTTAGTGGTAGAAGTTGAATGCATGCAGAGTGCTATAAAACTGTACACATTTGTCTAGGTCGTTGATCCTACCTGGATCCTGGAATAAGCTACAGAAATGTATTTGCATCAGACTACACATATACATGTAGGACCTCTTTTCAGTGAGTACACAATAATATTGTACAGTATGAAAAAACACATTCAAGGGAACATGAGAAGTATAGCTGAATTTTATCAACATCCTGCCAGTCACAAAATAAAAAAGGATGATTTAAGAAGGTAATAACCAAGATCTTGATATGACTGTTTTGCAGAGTAAATACTAATGTTAGCTGATGTTTTACCTAGCCCCCTCCACAAGGTGATAGTTCTACGTTGAAATGAAATTCAAGAGCATCTACAAAGGTTCCAAGTATGCAAAAGCTATGGAATAGATTTTCTAACTTTTTTCTTGGTTCCTGTTTTTGCTACCATGCTATCATTCCAACCAGGCAGACCCAGTTAATTGCCTTGTCAGTGCTAAGCCATTTCTTTGAAAGAAATGTGAAGGGATGATAGTATACATCTCATTGCATTGAATATTTGCACTGTGGGCAAAGTCAGTGAAGTCAAAACCAAGATTCTGTTACTTCTATAAATGTATATTCCCTCATTCTGCAGAGGAAATGTTTATTATTCAGAATGGCTTTGAAGGCTCCAATCCTCCAGGCTCAAAAGAGGCCCAGGAAAGGAAGACAAAAGCACATTTTGGACTTGGGCAAGTGCTAGATGTTCTAATTCACCTCACTGAGCAGCAAAGATGAAGCTTCTTCAGACTGGCCCCCTTGGCCTAGTGCTGCAGTTTGATGAGCCAGACCTAAATGTTTAGCAGTTGTCTTCTTTTCAGTAGGCCTTGCAATCATCATTTTGATTATCTTTATAAAAGGTTGTCAGAGCTTCTGGCCAATTCCTGGTTGGCTAGTGCTGGTGCACAAAGATTTTCTTCTGCTGGGCAGGGAAGGGGAGGGAAGAAGGTGGATGGTGTGTGGAGACCTCATCTCCATGTCAAGTAGGCATCCATACCCAGAACCAGCAACTATCTTTCAGTATTGTTATAGCACCCTAGGGGGAGTGTCTTTGTTGAAATCTGAAGTTTTTATTGTTTGTTTTAATTGCAGAAGCTTCTAAAAGGAAAAGTGATACTCTAAGTTAGCAGACTTAGATATACTTAGCAGACTGAGATAATACTTAAAGTATTACTTTAATAAGTTATGTTACACTTCACCAAAACAAGCTAGAAGAGATTATTTTCTTACAGAGCAAGTCTTCACAAATACTTTTCATTTTATTGGGTTGAGATCTCAAATCTATCCCATGTGTCTTCCTTCCTTCCAAAAGAAAACTTGCAGTAGCTTTTGCATTAACACTAGGTTGCCTTTACAGATCTGAATACCATCAGGTAGAGTCCTTTATTCTGTGTCTTAAGCTCTCTCATTGGCAAGGCACAAATAGTTACTATTTCACAGTTTAACCTTTCCTTTAGAGATTATATTTCCATTCTTGCTTATTGACTGGAATATTTGTAATCTCTAGCAGCAAAACTACTATATTCTGTCTTTAAGGATATGGTTCTTTATGCTTTATGTTCTTTATGTCTAAAAACAGAGCAGTTTATCATCTCTGTCCCTGCCTCTCTCAGGCAGTTGTACGCTTTCCTTTCTTCCTATCTGGTCCAAACACAAGCTCATTGCTTGCTTGTGTGCCAGCCACTAACAGGCTTGCACACATTCCTTTGCCTCAGATGGGTCCTTCTGAGAAGCACATCCCCGCCAGTAATAGCTTCTCACCCTGATTACACCAGTGACCACCTTCCCTACTGCTGTCACTACATTGCCTTATCCTCATGGGAAGGACTGTGTGGATTACTTGGCTAGGGATAAACATGTCTTTTGTTGTCCTGGTTTCTTTCCCTCTTTCCCCTTCCTCCCCAAATTCGATCCAGTACTTTTTTCCTTAGTTAGCAATTTCTCTATTTTATTTTGTTTGCTTAAGAGCAAGAGAAGATGGTGAAGAATTTTGGCCTGATTATTTCCTGACCGAAGAGGGTTTGGCTATGGTAAAATGTAAAAACTCTGAGCTGGCGGCTTCAACAGCCACATTTTATCTCCAGCTCTGGGAGTTGGCCCACCTTATCGTAATGGCTTGGTAGGGGGGTTTTATGTTTTCCAACAGATGAAGGAAAATTAAATCAGACTCCATTTTTATATTAGGAATGTTTCCCTTCCACACCACCTGACATGTATACACAAACTCATTTATCATTCTTAGAAAAAGACAGGAAAGTTAATACTGACATGACATAGTTAACAGGGCTGCGTGTGGGAGATGCACATTCTGCTCTAGTCTGGTGGTTTTGTTTCCGTGCTATCTGGTTAGTCCTGTAGACTGTAAAAATGTGCAAAGGAAATGAAGGGCGCATTCAGAGGCTTTTATAGTTTTAGAGTGAACTGTTCTTAAAATACAGAAAGAGGCCTTCCTTTTTGTTGATAATTTTTGCTCAACAGCAATTATTTAGCTAAACAAAGTATACACTAATCCTGTTTTCCAGAAGTATGTGTGGCATTTTGTGATGCCATAGTAGGCATGGTGAGATACCAGCTGACCTATGCCAGGATAGTGCTGAGAGCTCTTCTGTGCAAGAACTTCTTGGAAAGCAGATGAAGCATGCCAAATGAAGACCCAAAGAAAGAGAATACAGTCTGCAAGGAAGAAACAAGAGGAACAACCTTTCAAATGCTTTTGCCATTACCTGCTGCAAAGAATTCCCAGCACCCATGCCTCCTCTGAAGGAACTGCAAGAGAAGTTCTCCCATCCCTTGTCATGAGAATATGGAAACTGTGCTGTTTAAAAGTGTTATTCTTCTTATAGTCTTACAATGCTTGGGAGTAGTTCTCCCCTCCAAAATACTGCTATTATTCAAAAAGGAGAAGCACACAGGTGTTGCTGCCTTTCTATGCTAATTGCTAATATACTGGAAGATCTCAAAATAGGGTGACACTGAAGTAATATAAATATATGTATGTGTGTGTGTGAGTATGTATTTATTTCCTTAGAAATATACGTAAATGCATATTTCAGTTTCCCAGGACCTAGGTCAAAACCATCTGCTCACAGTGCTGTACTGTATTTTAGTTACTGCTAATAATTTTCTTTTGAGATGATCTCTTGTCCCTGGTTGGGTCAAAAGTTCACGGCAATTTTCTCTCTAATCGCATCAGGCTACAGTTCCTAAAAATACTGAATTAAAATGGTATGCACAGCCTATAATAACCTTTACAATAAATAAAACAAATTCTAAATCCTGAATACTGCACAGAAAAAAAACATACATTCCTAAATTATTCCTTATGAAGTAGTTCACAAGGCATAACAGGGAGACCTTCTCTCACTGAATATCTGTTTAGCATACAAAACTTGTGCTGGATTATTAATTTCAGTTTAGTTTCAGTTTAAAAAACAGGAATACTCAAATCAGTTTGCTTCATATCAGTTTAGCTATAAATAGTCTCCAAGTATGTCTACCTGGGGATGTCGCTTTTGTGTGTTGACAAGAGTTTTCATTAATCTGACTCCAAACAAGACCCAGAGTGTTGATTTAGGCTCTGTTTATTTCTAATCTCACTCTTTTATAGCCTTTCTTGGCATGATTTAGTATCTATAGGTTTTAAATATTGTGATTTTCATTGAGAAGAGAAGAAGGTCTGGCACTCTACTAATGGAATGTTACTTTTACACATAAAAATTGGGGTGATGATAAGCAGAGGCAGACACCAAGGAAAGTAGAACAAAAAAATGGAAGGTGGAAGGGAATCTTATGTCATTCAGGTTAAAAACTCTAGAGAGAATAAATTTTTACCATTGCTAAAACAAAACAAAAACCTGTGAAAGTCAGCCAATATTAAGCGGGATAAATACAAGCTTTCTGCAATTCATAGCTGGGGGCAGAGTGCAGGAGGACACCATCATGAATCGGTAAAGATCTTTGATGGACTGAATCATCCACAGAAGGAATCCAGACACTGACTCTGTATGGAGTCCTAAGACAGCTGCCTTCTCAGGCCAAGGTTTCAAGGAAATCCCTGAAGATATTGTGATGAGTGCAGAACTCAGAAAAGAATGAGGATTGGAAAAAGTTTTCCTTAACTGCAAACCTTGCAGAACTGCAAGACTAGCAATAAAGTTAAAGAAATCTGAGGTCAGTAATATCAAGTCACTAACCAAGAAAGCACAAGTTTGTAAGTATGTGAATTTATGAAAGTGGAAGAGGTTTCTCAGGGATGAAAAGTGGGGGAAGTTAAGTGCCTGAGTCACAGAAAGGCTAAAGGCAAGGGTAGCTTGTCATCTGGAAATCTCCCCCAAGATTATGGACAATTTCCCCCAAGATTATGGAAGACTAAAGCAAGAAGCTCAAAGGAAATTAATCATTCTTTGTATCATTTAACATCTGACTGCTAAGAAATTCTACATTATTAGAATTTCTTAACTGCCCAAAATTGACAAGTTAAAAGGTATTTAATATAAGGGAACTTGCTGTAACTCCTCCTCTCTCAATTTCATAACCAAATCATTTATATTTGTGGTCCTAATAAGGAACCTCTGTGTTGTGAAGCAAAATTGTTTGGTTAATTTGTCTTATTTCAAGGACATCCCCTTTGGTGAAATGACCTGACAGCTATGAAGTTAGAAGAAATCAGTTATATGTTATACAAGACTTCTCTGCCATCTTTGTTATAGATTGTCATTGAAATTAAATGGCTATTATTAAAGTTTTTAACACGTCATTATCTAAATAAGTAGGCATCATTACCCAACTCTAGAAAAGCATCTGTTCCTTTTAGTAAAAAAGCCAACCGTTGCTCCCATTGGGATATAACTTGAGTCAATAATGTATCAGTGACTTCATATGCAAACACTAAGTTTGGAATTTGATGACATAATTTCATCATTTTTGAACTTTTGGAAAATACAAATAACTACTCTGTGTGTGAAAAATGGAGAAATAAGACATGGTAACAGGTTGTCATTATATTTTAGAAGTAAAGTGACTGGCATTAACATGCTGAGAAGTTAGGAGGGCTAATCATGAAGCCAAACTGAATCACTGACTATAATAAATCAACAGATGGCATTGTCAGAAATGATCAAGTAGTAGATTTTAAAGTTTTTATTTTCTCTCAATACAGGCTTCACTACTACATAAACATTATATGACAAGTTTGCAACAGAAAAGATAGATCAGTAATCTCAGTCAAAAAATGTTCTATGAAATACCTCTGTTTATGCTTTTTTTTTTCCTAATTATAATTATTGTATAATTATACAAATAAATCCACATGGATTTACTTGGCTGGATGGCAGAGCCCAGAGGGTGGTGATCAGTGGCACAGAGTCTAGTTGGAGGCCAGTAGTTAGTAGTTGTCCCCCAGGGGTCAGTCCTTGGTCCAGTCCTGTTCAATTTATTCATCAATGACCTGGATGGAGGCACAGAGTACTCCCTCAGCAAGTTTGCTGATGACACCAAACTGGGAGGAGTAGCCGATACCCCAGAGGGCTGTGCTGCCATCCAGAGGGACCTGGACAGACTGAATAACTGAGCAGAAAGAAACCTCATGAGATTCAACCAGGGCAAGTGCAAGGTTCTGCACCTGGGGAGGAATAACCCCAGACACCAGGACAGGCTGGGGACCGACCTTCTGGAGAGCAGCTCTGCAGAGAGGGACCTGGGTGTCATGGTGGACGACAAGTTGACCATGAGGCAGCAGTGTGCCCTTGTGGCCAAGGCCAGTGGGATCCTGGGGTGCATTAGGAAGGGCATCTCCAGCAGGTTGAGGAAGGGGATCCTGCCCCTCTACTCAGCCCTGCTGAGGCCGCATCTGGAGTATTGTGTCCAGTTCTGGGCCCCACAGTACAAGAGGGATGTGGAGCTGCTGGAGAGAGTCCAGCGCAGGGCTACAAGGATGATCAGGGGCCTGGAACATCTGCCTTATGAGGAGAGATGGAGGGAGCTGGGCCTGTTGAGTCTGGAGTAGAGAAGGCTGAGAGGGGATCTAATCAGTGTCTATAAGTACCTCAAGGGAAGGAGTGGTGAGGATGGGGCCAGCCTGCTTTCAGTGGTGGCCAGCAATAGGACTAGAGAACACATGTGCAAACTGAAGCACCAAAAGTTCCACAGGAACTTAAGGAAAAGTTTCTTAACAGTGAGGGTGACAGAGCACTAGAACAGATTGCCAAGAGAGGTTGTGGGATCTCCTTCTCTGCAGATCTTCCAAAGCTGCTTGGAACAATTCTGTGCCACATGCTCTAGGTGACCCTGCGTATGCAGGGGAATTAGAGTAGATGATCTCTAGAGGTCCCTTCCAACCTTAAGGAATCTATGATTCTATGATATGATAGTGATGATCTTGCATTACCCATTTTTATTTCAAAATAAGTTACATATATTCTAATTTCTTATTTTATTGCAATTCTTAACCAATGAAATAATAAAGTTGTCATATGTTACATGGCTAGGCCAATCTCTATCATAACCCCAGGAAACAGTATTTCCTTGAATAAAAAATTTGCATTTGTCCTTTGTTTACTTTTTCATTCTTTTTTCTGTCCGTTTCTTCATTCCTCTATGGATACAATACACCTCCTATGTTTATTTTAAATCAATGAAAAAATGTTTACATCGGACAAGGACACGTTTCTTTTTGGTTTATCTTTCAGAAATTACTGTCTTTGAGAGACTCCTCCCAACTCTCCTCCTCTCTATCTCCTGCAGTTTCTTTTTTGTTTTTCCCCACTTTTTAGTCCACGATCAGTCAGCATACATACTGACGAAATTGTCTGGCCTCATGGTTTATGTTTATTTTCTAGACTAAAGAGAAGTTTGAGGAAGCCCTCCCCTTTTTTTTAGCAATATCTCCAAACAGAACTGGAACTAAGGTTTTCTAAGAACCTAACTGCTCCCTTTACAGTCTGTATGTGAAGCACTATGTTATGGTGCTATATTGAGAGTATATGAGTCCAGTTTTATTGCTGGACTGTTTGTCAGTAGGTGCAAAAAATCAACTTACTACCATTTACATAATTCCTGGGGATGGTCAAGTATGTTTGAAAAGTTGGTGTTGAGTTTCATTAAGATGCCTTACCTTTGCCAGTGCTTGTTTAAGACGCAAATGCTGGTTCTAACTCACCATGGGTGAGGTTCTGACATTTTGCTAGATGCCTCCACCTCGAACTTTCTATTATTTTGACAGAAGAATCTCACTTGCAGCAAAAGGATAAGAAAGGCAAATCTGTAGCTTGACATCTTGTGACATCTTTCTATGGGTGATGAATTTTTGTTACATGAGAGGTTCAAAGTTAGTGAGCAACGGCTGGATGAGTGGCACAGCAACTTCACGCTTGCTAAAAATCAAAGAATTTGTCAAGTACTATAAAACAAAACAGTGTGACACTTTTAGGGATGGATTATGCTGTATGTGTAAGCAGATAGGCGTATATTTTACTTTGCGGATACGTAAATTATTTGGTTTTGACAAAAGTAACTGATCCACAGGAAAGTGCAAGGATAAATAGCTTTACTACTTCTATTCACTCAATATTTTAATCCTCCTTGCAATTACTTCCTTTAGGAAATGTCTCACCTCTTTCACGCACTGAAGTGCTGAGCATAGTATTTTTTTTTCCTAATTGATCTTTTCTTCCCTCATCTTATTTTCACAAATATACTTTTTTTTTTCCATTTTATTACTAGTGTTACTCTTATTGTATATTCCTATAACTTTTCTTACCTCTAAACTAATGCTATGTAGGGGAGAGTTTTACAGGTAAAATACATAATGATTTGCAAGATATATCTTGGGTACAGTCATAATCATCTATATACGCAGACAGAACCACAAATCTCTGGCTTTGACTGAGGTTTGCATGAAATGAAAACAATCATCTGACCCGTTTTCTGATCTCACCACAGGGGTAAGATCAGTTACCAGGTGATGGCAAGCCCAAGTCTGATGTACTCTGTTGCTGAAGAGAATTGGAGCCTCTGTCTTTGAAGTGAAAGTCCTGAGCCAAGCTATGCTGTATGCTGTGTTCGAGCTCTTCGAGGTGCTCCTGCTGAAGTTGTTCTACATTGCATAGACTACTTAAATACTCATTCTGCCAGAGAGGAGAACATGACTACAATTTAGTGGTTAGGGCACAAGGCAATTTTATCTTGCCTAACAGTTTTAGGCCTGAAGAAGGGAAAAAGTAAGCTGGTTCTTTGCAGTTCCAAGTTCTTAGGCCTTGGTCCATTAAAGCAGCTTACCAGTGATTAACTCCAGCCAGGATCAGTCAGATCAGATCAATGATAAGATCATCCAGGAAACCACTAAAACAAGAGTTTTAACGGAGTAAGATGCAGTAAACTTTTTTAGGTAAATACTCATCATTTAATTTGTTTTCTTTCCTGGAGGAATATTGACGCTGCAGGAAAATTAAACTACCAAAGTGCTGTAATAATAAACTATAGGTCTCTCTGTGATCTTTTTGAATTGGGAAAGGCCTTCATCGATATTTCAAGGTAAGACAGCCCATGGTTAATTAGGTTTTGGTAGCACTGGTTAATTGAAAAACTGTTCCCTTGTGACAAGACATTGTGAGAGTCCTAAACAAGTATAGACAATTGTATATTAACATCTGTTAGTCTAGAGATAATTTTAAAAAACAATATATATATATATCCTTTAATGTTTGTCTTGGAACTCTGCTAGCTTAGCTTTTAAAGGAGAATAGTTATATATTTGGGTTGCATCCCATTTTGTCAGATACTGTCTTGCCTGACTACAGGCACTCTCAATGCAAACCAGGCATTTGGCATGATACCTGATTCCAGATAGCTTTGTTGGCAATATAAGATCTGATCTTTAAATCAAACACAATCTTAATTTAATTTTCTCCCTCTGTTACTGGAAACAAATCTCCTTAAAATGTCTGAAGGTTCTTCTATCTCTAAAAGCCACATTTGCTATATGAGATAAATAATAGATATTATTCAACTTTTTCTTGATTTTTTTTTATTTCTTTGTTGTCAAAGATGTTACTGTCTGCAGAGTGTATCGTCCAGAATTCCTGTCCTTTCACTCTGCAAATACAAGGAGTTTTTTTTTGGCTTCTGTAGTGATCTGACTTTTCTAAGATTGCAGCAGTGAAGGTGAGCAAAGGTCTGGTGATTTGTCCCTCACCTTGAGCTGCTTTTATAGTAATGGAGCTGTTGGCACTGATGACTCCTGGTGTCTCAGTATCACTTCTCCCTTCACTTTTTCCTGGGTGACTGCAGCAGTAGGTGACCACCAACCTCCAGTGGCTCTCAGCACCCTTCACTGCTAGTGTAGGTTTGCTGTGTCTGGTTGCGTCCCTTTTTCAGTCTCCCTGGATGGTTGTGTGCCTCCCAGGTGCCTGCTTGGCAGCTTCACTTACCCACAAGCATAAATGCATGGCCAGAGCTTTCCTGAAAATATGACCTACACCACAGGGAAAGGAGGGAAAATGTTGGCAGCATGTCTTCTTTTGCTTGTTTCACGCTAAAGTTGCAGAAGCGTTGACTTACAGAGGTTTCTGTGTAGGCTTGAGATGGCTTGCTTCTAAGCAAAGGCTGTGAATAAGAAAAGACCAGACTCTATTTCCCAGATGTGCGTCTGTGCCACTGTAAGGACATGCTCTTCCAGGAGCTGGACTGCAATATAAACCTTGGCCCCTGCTTGCTGGAAATTGTGGCACACAGAATCAGTAGCACTTAGGGTTGTTTATACTGTGTTTTCAGGTATTTATACTTGGAGCAGTAAGGATGATTGTAGTACTCGGTTTGGGGATATTTATTACTAATGCAGTGACAGCATTTGCACCAGTATTTTCTACACAGTGGTAGCCAGTAAGCTAAAATATATATATGACATAGAAAAACTTAATTAGACCTGCATTTATTTTGACTGAGTGCAAAAAATCAGCTACCTTCAAAGGTCATTTTATCCCACTGTTTACAGAAAATCCTAGTCATTGTGACTTGTGTAGTAGTATAAATCCTATTTTACTCAATGACAAAAATATGATATAGTATGAAAAAAGACATAACCTTGCTATGGCATTTAGTCTTTTAAGGATTATGGCGTTCAGGAGTGCAGATGCTTCTTAAAGATGCATCACATGAAGTGTGACGAGGGTTTTTTTGTGTTCAGTGGAAGCTGATTTGATGTAAGATAGACTTAAGCTAATTATCTTTGTTTCTCAGCAAATACATTTTGAGCATGTTTTTATTTTCATGGAGTAATAGATTAATGCATGACATTAGATATTTTGCACTCCTCTTGTGCACAAAGCAGTTGATAGGAGCAAAGAGGCTGAAGTCAAAAAGATGTTTATGTGTCTGTGCAGTTTCTAACTCAGTTATAACAGACCCAGAATGCTCTAATAGCATCCAAAATTCAGCTCTGTCATTTTCTTTTTGTTATCCAGTAATTTATTTAATCATTTACTCTATAATGCCCAGAGAATGTCCTTCTGTCATCTGGGGTGATACTTCACCTTTGTTCGTATTAGTACCTCTTCAAATATCTGTAGTCAGATGTTCCGTGTTGGTTATTGAGCTAAGCTAATCTTCCTTTCTGATTTTTTATTTCTAACTTTTGGCCTCTCTCTTGAGATTTTCCTTCATTTTCTCTTTTTTAAAATCTAAAAAAAAAACCCCACCACCAACAACAAAAAACCACCTAGGTGATTTACTTAGCTAATGCAATAACATGATTGTGCTTCAGTTTTCAGTGTAGTGGTTGGAAAGTTTTTTGAAAAATGCAACAGGTAGGCCAACATCCTATTTTTCCATGGTGCTCACTATCATTTTTAAATGAGTTTGATAGTTAGGTCTAATTACTGTTTCTTCCATAGTGATGAGACAATACTGAAAATTCTTAGATGCCTCATACTAAAGGCTATAGTATTGCCTTAATCATTATATTACAGAAAATCACAGGTTATTTTGTCTTGCAAGACTCCAACATTAGCCAAATTCTCTTAGTGCCCTAAATGAGATACTTAAACAGTTATTTGTGGATGGAATGATAATGCTCTGAATAATGTATGGAAATAGAGAATGTTCCCAACAACACTCAACAGCTTTCTGCCTGATGCCTAGTGCAGGCACTGGAAGGAGCTCATCTTTGCTATCAGTAGCACACTATTGCTGTCATAAATGAGCTCCCTTGCCTGTGAAGAAAGGAAGATGAAGAAACATGAACAAAAATACATTTTTCAGAACATATTAAGACTTGAGATGTGCTAGACTGTAACTGCCCTCTTTCCACCATCTGTTTCCTTTTCTTCACTTAGAAAACTATTTGCAATTTTCTAATAATATAAGGGCTAGTTATAGCTGTTGTGCAAGGGTTCTGTGGGATGAATGCATTAAAGATAAAAACCCTCATCACACCCCTCAAATTCCCCATTTTCACCTGCTCATGTGGTATTCACCTGCAGCCTGTAAAAAATATGTTTCTTTGCTGTGTGAAGGAGACTCAGATACAGTGTGAGTCTGGCAAAATTAGTTTTTCCCCTTGCCTCAGTTTTAAACCATGGTGCTTTAGAAAGTGTGAGAGAGGAAAGTTTTAACAGGTCATGTTTAAAAAGGAGAGAAAGGGAGAAAAAGCTAACAAGGACTTGCAGATGGGAAGAAGGTAGGGGAATATAAATGAATAAGAAGTGAAAAAAAAACTGTCAGAACTTAGAAGTTATAGCCAAGGTATTGCATTCATCCTTAAACTAGATACTGTTCAGTTTATTTTGTAGTCTAGGAGACTAATGCTCATCTCTTGAACAAAAAGGCATGGAGATCTGGATAGTTAAATAAAGAAATTTCTGTGTATATTGACTCAATATTTAAAACTCTAATATGTAGCATCAATTATGCCACAAATATTTATTGAAGATGTGCTTATTGTTCATCAGACTTGAACTGTGCACTTTGGGAAACATTTAGTTTAGTGTGGAGCATGTAAACCATATGCTGACAGGATAAACCTGTATGTTAATACCTAGAAACTAGAATTATCTAAAATACTTTTCCAACAGTTCAGTAGAAAACTTTCTATCAAAACTTTTTTTTTTTTAATCAGAAGTTTTAGAAACTTTGAAATGAAGGCTAGACACAGGTCGAAGGATATGGCTTTGCCCTGTGAAAGACATATGGAGAGATACATGTTTGTCTACAATTAAAATATTTTTGAAATTTTAAAAATTTCAAAAAATCACCTAAAATTACCACTACAGATAATGGAAAAAAAAAGAACTACCTTGTATTAAAATGATATATTTCTGAATTCTGTAGGTATTAGTAAAAAAAAAAATGCTGAGTTAACATGACATTTATGTCATTGTCAGCCTATTGAAATCACACTAAGCTTCATGAGTGAAAACTGAATAGATTGCAGTGCAAAATTTACTGTCATGTAGTTTGCTTCTGCTTGGATTATCTGCCTTTCTCTTATGTTCTCCAAGTTTGTATGTCGCAGATTTATTTGTATGCTATTATTGCTTTCATTTGTGTCAAAACAATGGAAGTGGGAGAGTGCTAGAAAATTCAATGAATAACTGCAATGAATGGTTTTCTTCTAAAAAGATGTTTGAGCTATCATATACTATTGATGGGTACTCATGAAGAAACAAAACTGTCTTAAATTTTATGTGAGGAAAGTGGCAGGGGAGTGGCATTCTGTGTCGTTTGTATTGTAGATAACAAAATGGATTCTTCAATCACCTGTAAAGACAACCTATTCCAGTATGATTTCAATTATGACTTTAGCCTGCAATAAACAACATATATAACTGCATTCCTAAATAGATATGATGCTGTTTTCAGAATGCCATTTCAGCTCACTTGTATCAGTGTGATAGCCACAACTAGATATTAACAACATTCAACTGGATAAAGGATTTCTAAGTGAGCTTTTCCTCTCAAATTTGTATTTCCAGTTTTAACTGTCCAGAGGAGGAAATATCAGATTTTCAATGTGATATTGTGATATTTTTTGATATTTTTATCTGTCCATAAGTTTTAGGATCATTCATTTGTCTGATTCAGCTTCTCACTTAAGTGACAGAAGCACCAGTCAAACAAGGTGCATGGTTTTGCTGTTAAGATCCCCCTTTTTTTTTCCTAAGTTCTAAGTATAGAGTAGCAATAGAGTATGAAACTAAGAGGGGGAAAAATAGGAATTAAGCTGACTAGCAAGCTAAACAACAAGTTTTCTATACTTTTTAGGACAAAACCTATAAACATTGCTATGGTGAACTTGATCAGAAAAAGAAATAAAATGAAGGACATTCTGCCTGTGGAGTCAAACATAGTTATATGATTGCATGCATTTCTTAGATTCCTGTCTCTCTGCCAATGAAACAAATTCATCAGAGTTTATGAAAGTTTGAGAGTTTTAGGAACCAGCAGTGTCTTCAGGAATATCTCACTCAACGATTTAAGCGGTCATAGTAACTATACAAATCTAGATAATGTTTCCAGCTATTTCTCAGTATTTCTCGGTGTTTCGCTTTTTTTTTTCCCTCTACCTGAACCCATTTGGAGCCCTAAATTATAAGTCACCACTTACTGAATCAATGATCCCAGGGGTCTGATCATGAATATCTTAAGGATTTATCACATTAGTATAGAGATTTCCCTTGATGCTTTTGGGATTATGCTGAAGCTATATCCAAAACATTTATTCGAGAAAGAGTTCAGGAAATAAGGTAAAGACTGACTTTGATCTAGTGCCCATACTGCTGGCCTCTGTCTCAGGCCTCTGTCTATACTGTAGGCTGAGTTCAAACTGTCCCGTAACAATGTTGGCACTTCTCGAAAGACTTTGCCTGCCTTGTACTGTCCACATGATGGTACTAAGGGCATCTGAGATATATGGTGGTGGCCATGCCTTGTGTGGCTTTTCCACAGGTAGGTCTTGGACATCTACAAGGAGAAATCACAGATCCAGAGCCCCCAGATGCCCTTCTCAAGGTTGCAGAAGCATCCTGGCTTCTGTATCCTGGCAGTGCAGATGAATGGCAACTGTAAGACTAAGTCTGCATTCAAATATAGTCAAAATAGGGCCTTTATCCAGTGATGTTAAAGCACCATTAGTGTAGAATGGGACTTCAATATCGATGCAATATTAATATCTGTAAGTAGCTGATCTCTGTATGTCCATTATTTTATATTACTGAAGTCTACGCTAGTTGGTCCAAATATTCATTCAATTCAGAGGCAGTTATAACTTAATCACTGTCAGCCTCTTCCAGCTGCACTAAACTCTGGTTAATGAGTCAGGATATCCAGTATCCACGGAAAAAAGTGAACAGGGTCCCATAATGATTATACTGAATCCTTTTTTGCATCTGAGCACAGTAGCAGTTTGTGTTTTCCTATTGCTCAAACTTGATAATTGTAACAAATTACATCGAAATTTATGGTAATGCTGATCCCAAACAACAACAATAACAAAATTGTTTGGGATTGCCTGAGCAAGAAAGTTACAGAAAATAAACAATATGGGCAAATATGACAAGCTCATCTCATGAGTTCTTCAACCTTTTCCCTAGATGAAAATTATCTTAAAGCTTTGCAAAGGTTTCTCCTTTACAGAACAATCTGATTTGTTATCCTTAGTAAATCTTTGTCTTACAGAAGAGGAATCTGAAAAACTCATGGGAAGCACCTGAAGTTGGAAGGACACTCAAAACATATAAAACTTGCCTTTATTTCCTTGGAGTCTTGCCTATCCATCTGCGTCAGGCCTATCCATCTGATGATGACTACTTGAATAGATGAGGAAAGTCATCACTGGACACTGGAGCCTGATTATTATATCTGCTGCTATTAGAATGAGGCATTTCCTTCAATAGATTGGTTAGAATTTTTCAGGAATAGCACTTCCATAGCACGTCTATTTGTTTATTTGTTTATTTTCTCTCGATAAGAGAAAAACAACATCCATGATCAAAAGAAACAATTTAAAGCCAGAAACTTTTCCTGAAGTGCCTACATTCACTAGTATACCTTGGGAATCAGTAAGTTTCTATAATACTTGGGGCTTTATCAAATTGCAGTCATGCTATGCCTGTAATGATCCCATATGGGAATGAGGAACGGCTAAGAGTTTAAAAAATTGGTGTTACAGTCAATAAGGCGCATAGGCAGTGCAGTAGGACAGGCTCTGTGTTATAGGCCGTGTTCTCCAGGCCTGCTGCAGCACTCAGGGCAGTGTCTTGGTCTTCTCAAAAGGTTTGGTTTTCTTTGTGTTTCCTGCAGCAGGTTGGGAGGAGACAGTTGCTGCAGATCTGGCTCTCAAGGTACACAGCGCTGTGGCTTTGCTGAAACGTTCTACACAGACACTGCTAAATTTAGCATTGGGTATTTCAACATTATGAGAGGCCAGATTCTGGAAAAGAGAGAAGACAGGAAGTTAAAAATAAGGACTTAAGGCCTACAAATGGATGTCCTCCATTTTCAATAACTGGGAAGTTAAAATTGAAAAATTGCAAGGACATCTGCTTTCATGTAACAGTTTTAAACTCCAAACTAGTAAGATTCAGGAGGGATTTAGAGCAGCATCTAGAAAGTACTCTCAGACTAACCATCATTTCCCATTTCAAGCGCAGTGGGAGTATCTGTATATTTTTTCCAGCTCTATTCCCAACCTCGGCCATACCTGGACAGTCACATTTATGTGGGATGTTGCCAGTGGCTCGTGCCATGTCGGTGCCAGGGATTTTGGCTGCTGCTTCTCCTGGCCAGTCATTTTGCACCTTGGCCGGTAGCTGTGAGGCAACAGCCCGGGAAGTAGTGCAGGCAGAGTGTGAAACATGTACTGCAGAACTGACCAGAGCCAAGAGTAAAGCACCCCCAACATCTCAAGGGAGTTATCTGCAAAAGGCAGCACCATCTTCTCCTGGCTCCAGCGAGTGTTGACATTGGCAGAGGACTGGTCCCATGCCTTGTCTCAGATCCAGATGTAATAGTTTCTAAGGAAACACATACTATCTTTGAAAAGATATTATTTCTTGATTTAGGGTATTGAGAATAGAGAATCTCTCCTATATGAGACTAGATTAGACCATGATGTTATTCTTCTAAAGCCTGAATAATTAAGAAAAGTGTATGTCTGGTTGAAGAACAAAATTTCCATCATACATCAAAAAATTTTTCTTGATTGTGTCACTATAAAAAAATCTCATTTTTTAAAGCACATATATAGAAAAAATCAGCCTTATTTGAAATATAATTAGGTATAATGGCCAACATTAAAATGTCTAAATAGAGCATTCAATTATTTCCCAGATGAAATGCTGACCGTATTGTTATATTTCTGTAAAAGGTTTCTAAGTTTGTCACTTGTGCATTTTCTGATTAAAAAAAATACTCAATTAAAGGTAAAAATATGTCCCTAATGTTTGGAAAGTAGTATTGCATGAAGACTTCTTAACCCTTACATCCTTAATACTTTTAGTTAACTGTTGCCTAATGCAGTTTATTATGCTGGAAAGATACTGGAAAGATGTATAACATCTCAAAGGAAGCAATTCCTATAGCTCAATGTAATGGTCCATATAGCATACATTTATATATAAGTCTCTTACTATCCTAGAGGAATTACATCACTAATTCTTGTTGTATTTATTAGTTTCATTTTATGCATATTTTGTCTTATCACAGTGAAAAGGGATTATGTTTTAGCAAAAATTCTGGCATCCACTGTGTGGTAATGTTGAAGTTCGCTCAGCAGCTGCTGCATTTACACAAATAGTGGGCATAGATGAATGGAACAAGTATCATATGCAATAACAAAAACTGGGAGGAAATGGCAAGTAATTGTCAGGAAGTAGGAAGGCAAGTACATTAGAGTTAAAAAAAAAAAAAGCAAAGTACTACCTTTTAAAGTGTTCCCCTTTACATCAGCAAAAGAACTGGGTCACTTTTGGAAGGAGAGAATATATGGGATCACAATTAGAAGATTACACTGACTCTACATTAGCCTACTGTTCCTCTGAGATATCTCCTAAAATACTGCAACTACTTCAAGTGTATGTTTTGTTTAGTGCCTTTCCACCAAAAAAATAAACTTGCTTCCTCTCGCAATCGTATTTGTTCCCAGACTTGTTCTGTTAGTACAAGAATGAAATGCAGTATCACAGGAGTGCAAAAATAGCTTGCACATCTATTAGAATAATGGTTTTATTCTTTTCTATCTGCTTTTGGCATTGGCTTTTAATTGATTTATGAACTTGGAATATTTATAACTCTCAGTTACAAATCTAAGACTTTTTCACTGAAGGCAAAAATAAGTCTTATAATCAACAGACCTGTTTTCTGGATGACACTGAGAATATAGTTATTAAATTGCAGAAAGTGTTGAAAAATGGATAACAGAGTATAAGAATGCAGGTTTTTTTGCTGTTTTGGGGGCTTTTTTATTTTTAGCATTTCTTATGCTTTCAAAGTGACTGAGTAATGGCTCTGTTTGGTTATCTCAATGTAGAAAATCTTATCTTCAAAATTTTGCCCAAATATTTAAAAAATGGCCAAATAAATGCTCTTTGTGGCAGAGGTAAGTAGTAGAAATGCCTGTAGTAAATTCTCTAATCATAATTAACCACCTCTTAGAATTGAAAACTTTAAAGTAGCTGTGTTTAAACTCAATGAGTCCTGCTACCTGACTAAAAATATTTAAAGAGGTTGCCATAAAATGCCAGGTTCTAATGCTTTACAAACTTAGAATAGTGTGAACAAACCAGAACATGAGAGGAATTAAAAAAAAAAAATAACAAAAGGAATCCTCTTAGGACTGCTGTAGAAAATGCAGGGGTACAGAGCTTGGAGAAGGTCTCATTATTTATCATTAAACAGATATCTTCTATCTAATAGAATATATAGTAGGGAGGTATCGTCAAAACCTTTCTCAGTGAAGTAGAACTAAAGAATAATCTGAGACCATGGGGTCTTGAATCCCTGCCATAGTAATCAAAACATAAAAGCATAAAGACAAGAGAACAGCTGTTGCTCTTCACTGATGATAGAACAAAAATGAAAAAGGACTATTTGGAGGGGTTATAAATTCAGGTGTGAGTTATGTTTTTTACTTTGGTTATGTCAGAATCTACCTTCAGCTTTCTGTTCTTGCTTGAGAAATTTCTTATGGCAAATTGTCACTGTATTAGAAAACAATTCCTTTGATTTCTGGCAGCCAGAGAGTGTATGCATAAATTCGCATTATATTTTCCCTTTTTTTGAACCCTTGCAGATAGAATCTGTCTTTCTCAGTTCAGCAAACCAATGTCTTACAGATGCTTCCAAATTCTTAAGAGTACCACAGTCTTTCTTTGTTCAAATAGTACTGAGTGATTTAGGGGTTTGCTGAATGGATCTGCAATCTGTTAGCATGGTCCATTATTACAAAATCCTCACCCTCTTAGTTCAGTTTAGCAGAGACCTTTTTGGATGTGAAGTAACAATGTGAATACTGAGAGTGCGGTGGAAAAGATGGAAATCATACTGTGTCAAAATAGTTCTGCTAAGTTGGTGGTGCAGCAAAAGACTTTCAGATTTAAGTGATTCTTTTTTTTTAAGGAACTGGAATAGTTTAAAATATTCTAAATCTAAATCTATATGAGAATTTTCTAAGTTAGTATACACAGTTCATTAAAACTTATATTCTCAGTATAAAGTAAAAATTGAAGGAAGTTTAAAAAGTTTCCATTGATGCTTTGAGCTTTTCTAAGAGTTGAACAAGTTGAAGAGAAGTAACATGTGCATAAAAATTTTTAGCGTCACAAAATTATCATTTTTTGAAAGATCATTTTTCTCCAAAAAGTTCACCTAATTCTGATTCATCTAATTCATCTAATTCTGATTCATTTAATGCATAGAAAAGTAATAGGTATGTTAAAGAGTTGCATGGAGAAAAATGCTCCATTTCTGATAGCAGCATTTTCTGACAGACTTCTAGGGCAATTTTTCATATGCTCAAGTAATTTGCTCTTAGCATTACTTTTACTGTTTAATGCTTAAATGTCATAGTAACTAAAAGTCATAGTCAAGGACTAAGGGGTTACAGTTCAAGCAAAAATGCAAGCATAGAACAAAAAAAAAGGAGTTAATGATATCGGATCACTAGATTCAATTCTCTATTAACAGAGAAATATAAAGAATCAAAGAAATGTTGAACTATACACAGATGGTCTTGTCACATGACTGCCATTCAGAGCCTTAACATGCTAAAATGGGCCAGTATTTGCTATTCAGTTTCTACTCAGGCTCTTGACAGAAATATACAGTGATAGAACAAGAGGAAATAGCTCTAACTCCCCACAAGTAAAAAATTTCCCCTTTCATGCCTGGTAGGCATGAGGTGAAACTTCTTCCTTGCACCAGTGTTTAAATGTTTGAACAACCTTGTCTAACTGCAAAGCTAACTTTGAGAATGGGGCTGGATTACACAACTTCCATGTTTCCATATGATTCAATGAGCTTCTTGCCTCCTGGCAATGAGCTTCTTGCCTCCTCCTCTTACATCCATCTGCAACAAAGAGACTGAGGAGAGATTTGTAAGGAAGACGTTGCTACGCAAATTTTGGGAAAGTTTTCAAACCTGCGGGATATATAGAGAAAAGAAGTGGAAGGTGATATACTTTAGGTGATTGCTGGACATCCACAAAGATAGTAGGAAGATATCCCACCATTTTAGTATGTTTAGAAGAACTTAAAGTGAAAAACCTGGGGTTTTTTTTCAGGGGAAAAGGTCATTAAACAGATCAGTAGAGGAACTGGTGCAGTGCCTCCAAAATCAATGTAGAGACGAAAGAGACCGGTATGGTTTTAAGGTGGCTTTTAAATAAGGGCAGAGTGAATGCCTGACAGTAATTGTGCACTGAAGTTGAAACAGAGCAGGATATAGGGCTGAGAGTCCAAGGCTGGTTTCAAAAAGGAGAAACTTGAACCTGTGAGATGAGGAAGATGGAAAGAAGGGAAAGAGTGAAGGTAAAAAGAGACTCATGCTAAAGTGCATGTCAAAACTCTGCAGACTAAAGAAGAAAATAATGATAGCAATGCATTTCAATATAATAATTGTAGTTGTAATTGCGATAATAATTGTGAAAATTGTGTTATAATTGTGAAAATGGAGGTGGCACTAAATTTGAATTTTGCAATGAACTTGAACAATGAAGAGTATCCTATCTTTATAGTACTACATTCACAGAGAAACAAAGTAAAAGATCTTGGGAATATTTTTGAATAATGCTGCTATATCTTTCAATAATGCTGCTAGGTCTAATGTGGCTGGCTAGTTATGAATTTTGACTCAAGTATTTCTGGTGGTTTTCAAACAAGTACTGCTATATCCTTGATTCCCTGCTATAATCCAAAGATAGATCTTTTAAAAGATAACTCTAAATCTAGAATCTTGAGACGAGTAATGAGATTTCCTTTGTTTCAGTGAACTTGGGAGCTTCTAAGGAGAGGCAGAAGCCTGTCAGCATACTGTCCCCATGTAATTTCTGTGCATGAGATATTCAGTTGGCCAGCATTATAATTATGCAACACTTTATACTTTCAAAAGTGTTCGTAACAGCAATTTAGGTAATTACTGGTGCACTTCTTAAATAATTACTTGAAAAAATATTTAAACATATTAAATGCTAATGACTGAATATGATTCATTTTTGTGTGCATACAGTTTTTTGTCATGTAATATAATATCCAGTAAATTTTTCATTTCAATATCTCAGTTTTAACCAAAATAATTAAATAATTTGACAGGTATATCTTGCAAGTATATATTTTTTTTCAGTCTAAGTTAAGAACTAATTAACAGAAGAATATAATTTCCTTTGTTCGACTTCTAGTGAATTTACTCTATTGCATATATATTGTATATAATGTTGTAATAAAGGAACCAAGTCAGCTAATACATTCAGCTGGTGACACAGCTGTTCTGGTGAATTATCTGTGAACAAAAAATATTCACTTACTGAAAACAACATATCTAATTATCTAAACAAATGGATTATATGGTCATGTTTGAAATTATTTTCCTATAAGCTAAATATTGTACTTAAAAGTATTTTTTAACTCCAAATGGAATAATCTGACAATTTTAATGAAACTCAAAAGCAATTTCTGGATATTGATCTTGGGTCAAATTATACACAGCTCCATTCAGGTTTAGAGTGATGATTTTATTTCTGTCACAATATCTTTCATTGGAAATATTTCTTGCTTCTGATGATCCCAAGCTGTTATTTATACTAGAAAAAGAAAAAAGAAAAAAGAAAGAAAGAAGAGATGGCACAGAGATCTCGTGGTAAATTATGCAAGCATTTTAAACAAAGAGCCAATGAACCTATGTCACTCTGTCTGTATAAGTCCAAACTGTCTGTCATTATGAAAGATAGCTGTCATTCTAAGTCAAGCTTACTGCCATGTTCCTCAAATGTCTAGTATTTTATTTTTATGTCAAATATACTCATTTTATATATTTTATTACACATTTTGTGCATAATTTCAAAGTATGGTAATGTCAAATTGAAATCATATCCTACAAATTTAAAGAGGCTTTACTAATCTGAAGAACACATTATATTTGCTCAGCTTGCTTCAAAGAATATAGCCTTTTGTGCTGTTTGTTCATAGTTTGGAAACAGATTACAAGATCTAATATTTTAATTATTCAGAATTATTCATTATCTTCTTCAGTGAAATAGCTTTGGTCTGCAGATCATTGAAGTTATTAGTATTAAAATGAATGTGCAGTTGGAAATGGAATCTATATATAAGTCAAGCAACAGTAACTGAGATAATTAGTCCCAACAACTATGAATTTCAAATGTTATATGTGATACATTTAATGTTCATTATTCACAATATGTTGTTTATGTAAATCCTCCAATGAGATAATAGCAACACTATAACATACTTTGTAGAAGTTATCAATAAAATGTAGAATTTGAATACATATTTTTTTCAATCAAATATTAAATTCAGAAAGACTTGGGAAAATATGTTTTTATTTGAGCAAAGAAAAAAAAAAGATTAAAATCTCAAAGGTCTATAGGGTTCAGTCCTTCAGCTACTGACTGCATAACCCAAAGACTCTCACTGACCTAACAGGAAAGCATTAGATCACATCCAAATTAAATATTGCATATGTTTAAAATATTGTCAAAATTAAGGTTTTTAATCATTCGGTTCACATTCATGCTCTCAAAAGCATTTTCTCAATACTTTTAAGCAGATAATAATCTTTTTTAAACAAAATGAGAGTCTCCAGTGAGTTCATGATAAAAATGAAGCATACTATACTAAAGGACACAGGAGGGAAGAAAATTACTAAGTCAAAGATGACTGAAATTCAGTCTTGTAGAAAAGTACTGATTTTTTTCTAATTCATTTCTTTCTAAGGCTATTTATATGTGCCCAGCTTTATTACAGAATGAATCCCTATCTAAAACCTGTTGACATAAGCAAGAATTTTATTCTGTGTGGCTACTGTTCAGCCCTTTGTAAGTAGATCTCTTTTCCTAGTGTGTTAGATTTTTAAATTACATTGTTGAAGGAAAATGTGTTGCACAAGAAAAGTTTCCAGTGGTAGCTGATTAAGAGATAAAGTTCATAATTGATTTTCAATGTGTGTAATGAACCAGGTTGTTAGAATGTATATATTAATACTAATGATAACTTCCTGTCTCACTGGATATTAAGATTAATTGTCCCCTAAGAGAAATCTTGGCCTTAGCTTCACCTCAGCTAATATTTACATTTGAGGTCAATAAATCTTAATGTCTTTCTCTGAAGGAGTCAATATCCATTTATTGTGAGCATGATGAAGTCTTGAACACATATATATTTGTATTAAAACACATTGGCAAACACAAAATGAATTATGAAAATGAGTTGATAAAATATTAACTGTTTTTGAAGTATAATCCAATATTTCATTCTTGCAGTGAGTATCGGTCAGATGATATGACTCCGATCTACCTTTTGGTGATACAATCAATCATTCACAAACATATAATGATTTTCTTTTAATATCTTGTTTTTAATATTCAGAATTTTGAGGAAATAATTTGAATCCATATTAAGTAATAACTAGGTATGTAAAAAATAAAAGTAAAGTTTAGTTATTGCTTACAGTTATGCAAGCAGCAAATATTCTTCTGTAACAGGATAATAATGCTATCTAAAGATAAATATATATCTAAGAAGCTGAACTCAAAAAGCACCCCAACTTGTTCATTTCCAAAGGAATCAGGCCAGCACTGACTTCTCTTAGCCTAAACCAGCCACATATATTCTCATAGAGTTCGCCAAATCACTAGTTTTAGCCAAGCATACCAAAAATGGATAAATCCTTTCTTTTTCATTGGGAAATGGGTGGATATCCACAATCAAAAATAGATCATGGAGTATGTGTTTATAGTTGGTTTAGCTTTGCTGAGTATTTATCAACAGATAGGCATTTGAGGGAAAGATTGCATTTTAAGTTTTTGCGAACTATAAATATAATACTTCACACTTAAAAACCATATCTGTGATGCTTAATGGTGCCATTTAACAACTGAATGGACCATAAGCAGGGCTAAAATATACTTCTATTTGACTAACAGGTTGATGGTGCCAGGGGTATGACCTGATCAATAGAGGGTGATTAAAACTAATGAAGCTTTGAAAACCTTGAAAGTCTCAACTAAAGAGAAAGTGTATTTACAAAAAATAATGTTTAAATCTGGTGTGCTTTCAAGTGTAGAGAGAGCTTCACAAAATTCTCACCCAAACTCTTCTTGCTCCAGTACACACAAACATTTGAAACAGCTGAGCTCCATTCCTAGCATGCTTTTTCTGTACTGCAGACAAAGTAATCTTTTTTTCCTGGCAGGTTTCACTCTGAAATTAAACCAGTCTATGGAATGAAATATTGGCAGCTTTCAGGCTTGGGTTTCATCCTGACAAGTGAGCATGACAGGCAAGCAACAAAGATCTTGTGTGCTCTTCCATGCAAACCTTGAAAGGCTGAGAGACTGATGGATGAGAGACTGATCTTGATGACTCACTAGGCTTTGACTTCACTGGAGAGCACTTAATCATCACCGGCCTACACACACATCTAGACTGGTTACATCTGAGCAGCATAATGCTATTAAGGTTGGAGCCAACAATTATGCTGTGTTTGTGTAGACAGGTTAATTCATTCTTGAACTCTAAAAAGTGTTTTAACTAACACTTTAAGCTTTAACTATTTACTCTGAGCTCTCACCTATCCAGGAGTCAAGATCAGAGTCCTGGCATTCCTCATTATTGGCCTGGGAATAGAAAAAGTAACAGGGACCCAGACCTGAGCAGGAGGAGCTCTTAGTCCTGAAACATCTCCTAATATCAGTCCTAAAAGTCAAATTTAAATAAATACACTATTTCAATAAACCTTTCTCAACTACTCAACCTTATAAATGCCTGAGACTGCTAGCTTTGATCCTGGAGGTTTTCCAGAACTGTGTTGATTCCTTATATTCTCTTGATCTTTAGTGTCACAACCATGTATTTTGTTCTCATCATAAGACCATTCCTATCAAATGGCAATATAGTCTGGTGGTGGTGATCAAGCAAAATGAGTGCATGCTGCCTACTTTAATTACCTGAAGAACGTACTGAAGGTATTGTGTTCTCCGCTTTGCCAGCGACTTCTAAGAATGCAACAGACAGTGCAATTTATCTTGCATAACAAGAAGTATAAACTATATACGCGTCTTACATAGTAACTCCAACAAAAACTTGTCAGAACTAATTATTTAAAGTCCTTGTGAAAGTTGATGAGCTATAATTGCCATGGAGATTTCTGTTCTGCTTTTCAGTGGAGACAGCGCTTGGCTGGATTTAAAAATATAGCACATCTTTTATGAGTAAAAAAAAATTACTGTTGGCATTAGAAAATCACCTACCATGTAGATAGACCTTTGCATATAAATTGCATGGGAATGAATGCAGATTTCACATGCTTGAGACTGAAAGCAAATTTGAGAGTCATGGGACAAATTCTTAAGAGCAATCTGGCATGTTCATAATTAATTGCACTCTATACACGCTGCACAGAGCACAGTAACCGTATATGTAAAAAAAAAAAAAAAAAAAAAAAAAAAAAAAGGTTGCACTGTGCTTTTTCTTCCTGGCAGTGGCTAACCATCCATAAGATCCAGCACAATTTAAACTTTTTTTCTTAAAAAGAAGCTCAGATACTAAGGTGTAAGCTACTTTGGGAGTGAAGAGATAAATATTAAAACAGTTCTGATTAACATTAGTTCTACAGTCCTAAATCTCAAACCTTAACTAGGGAAAAAGTGGATCTGAATTTCATCTGCCCATTATTGCTAAAGCATCCAGAAAATAATTCCCAGATCTGAAGACCTGTATGCAATCCTTTAAAAATTTGGATCTGATTACAATTTTGTATTTTGTGACTCATGTCCTAATTAATCTTGTTAATATGAAAGTTAGGATGAAAGCTAAAACAAATCATCTCCCACCAACAAACATAATTGAGTAAAGAAGCCTGGCACTGTCTGCTCTTGCTGTTTTTTAAAAGCATGCTGTGACACTCTGACAGCTTTCTGAAAGAGTGGAAGTCTGCCCAAAGCCCTAGGTAACGGCCGTATCTTCAGAGGGAGGTGGAGTATCTTAGTATTCCCCATAGCCCTTTGTTTTTGCTTCCAAATATATGCGTATATATACTTGTTTGGTTTTTTTTTTCTGGATTCTCTTTCCAAATATCCATAATATTGCTGAAAAAGCCCTAACCACCAGTATAAGATGGAGGATTACATCTGGGAACCAGGCAATGAGGTATTGCAACACGTCATTTAAGGGCACATATTTTTTATAGGAGTAGGATTCCAATTAGTAAGCAAATGGTACCACGCTTATACAGCCATTTAAAAGTATATATCCCTTATTATCTTTTTCAGGATTCACTGTAACTTGTGTTAGATCTTCAGGGGGGTTTTAAGCATATTAGTCTTAGAACAGATCATTAAGTTCATGTTTAGTTGCAAATGGTGTCTATGCAATCTATTATGAGATCACCCTTCCTTGAGATTGAATTTAATGGAGGAACATGCCAAAAGTTGAAAGAGCTTAAGGAACACAGAGCACAGCTGAATGACCTTACATACATTCATTACTGAGAACTTTGCACTGCCTACAGAAATTGAGAAGATCTTTTTTATCTTAGGGAAAGTGTCAGATTCTAAATATGTACATGGGAAATCTCTGAATTAATTTATTCAGAAGCATTCAGATCCATTGTATCATACTACATGGAGATCTCTAACTCAAAATCAGAGATAATAAATGTCTTTTTCAATTTTCTACTATAGAAAAATTCAAAGGTTCTGAGCACAATTTACACCAGCTGATTAAAAGAATGAATCATAGTAATGACTTTAGAGAGAAGTTCTTAATTTATATCTCACTAATTGCAAACATATTAGCCTTTTAGAATGAAATTTCTGTTCTGGGAATTTTATAAAGCTTGATGATTTGAATGACTACAAAGACAGAAATAAAATATTCACAAACTATCTTGGCCTTTCCTTCATAATTCTTTAAGACTAACATTTCATATTTTCTCCAATTTGTAGCAATTTGTAATAATTTCTTTGCAGTATTTATTTACACTAACTCCAATTAAACTGACAAATGTGCTTTTTATAATGGATAGAGGGGCTTTAGGGTAGCAGAATAAAAAGAGGACCAAGCTGGTATGACAACACCAATAAGGATGTATTTCTGACCAGACCAGGAGGTGCTGTGCTAGGCCAACCACACTGTTGTTTTTGACTGAGAGGCTCTTGTGGTCCTTTTAAGTTTGCTGTCAGAGCCTTCATGCTATGGGACAAGAAATGTCTCCTCATATGTGAGATGCCATGGGTCGTAGCCTGTAGTCCATATGCACAGACCTCCCTCTGTATTCATTGTGTTTATTAACTTGATATTTTGTAAGCAGATGTAAGCCTGGTATTATTGTGACGCCACCATTATTTTTTATGAAACTACCTCTATTACAATATTTGGTTCTGTGATGCAATGGACTTAGGATGGTGTCAGAATTTCCATGGTAAAATATCTCTGAGGGTTTTATAAGTCAGTTATAAAAATGTTCCTCTGGATGGAAGATTGGTAGTTTAGGCTTTTTTTTTTCTGTGCACTGAGAAACATGAATAGAATTCAAAGAAAAACTGTTGTTCTTCTTGAATTACAAAATTGAAACAAAGGTATTAAATTATTATTAAAATATTCTCTCAACTCCAATAATTAGAAAGATCTTTTCTTGATTACTATTGTTTGTCACCTGATAAAGAATGTTCTTCACAAACACTTTCTAAAAAAAGAATCACAATGATAAAACTAACCCATTTCTCTTGCCTATGCTATTCCAAGATAAAGAGATATATGATGAAATTAATATATCTAAATGCCACCAGTAGAGACAGGATACTGGGCTAACCGAGCCTTTATTCTGGCCTAGTAAGTCTTTTCTTCCCATTTATGTTCACTGAAAGTAAATATCTATGTGTGTTTGAGCAGTTAAAGTCCCCAGATCAGAAGGTCATGAGGGAAAGTAGATAGATAGGAAGGATTTTTAAAAATGTAGCATATATAATAACTCTTATAAGGATTGCAGAATTTCATGTAAAATCTTAATATGGCATGACAGGATTCTTAGTGACCATTCCTGAAGCACTATTAGATCAATACATGTGACGACAAAGGGGTATTCCTGTCCTCAAACATTATATGTTTAGTTATTGTTGGAAAAAGACATAATATTGATTACACCTATTGAAATCCTGCATAAACCTTTTTTCCTAACTTCTTCTTCCACTTAGCAATAATAAAATAAATGTTACGAGTTCTCAATGCATAAATGCATCCATTCTTTAGTGACTGATCCCCAAAAGGGTCTTTAGCAGGGATATTAATGCAAGCCTTGTTCTTCTTGTGTCATTTCTACAATGAGCATTTATTTTCTGGTTAGTGTATTACAGTTTGTCATAAAATAATTATTCTGACCTTGACTATATTCCAAGACAGTATTAATTCTTTTCTTTCTTATAAGTTAACTGTTTGCCCTTGCATTGAAAATATTGTGGGTATTCATTACGAAGTACTGTCAATATTCTATTGAGAAACTGCATTAATGACAAGCAAAACAATGACACAGAAGTGTCAACAGCAGGTAGTTTATAGAAAAGGGTGAAACCTTACCTATGTGCTGCAGAACGGAGGCACAGCAGGATGGACACTCTGACGTTCTCTCGAAGCATCCTGTTGTGCCTAACTGCTGTAGGACATATGGCATCTGAATTCCTCATCTTTATCATGTCATATCTCACTCTTTTTTAAATGTTCTCTTGCATTCACAAAGAATACAGAACAGGACAGTGCCAAGGAGCTGCTAGAGTCTATCTGCCCTGTTCCTGATGAAAACAGAAGCTTGAATAAATAGTTTGAATTCTCAGAGGGTGGACAGCACATTCTATAATGATTTATACAAAAATGGGTTAAAATACTGGTATGTGTATATGGTTATTTTTGAAGAATTGGGGTGGGACAGATGTAGCACAATTTAGACTTTACACTCTGATGTGAAAGCAATCAGAAAATGAACTGCAAAGCAGGTTTGGTTTTGAGGTTCAATTAAAACATGAGTATATGTGTCTATATGCATTCTGCTCAATTAGTTGCTCTACTCTCTGTGGGCAATCCTAGCTGCAGTACACCTAGAAAAAAAATATAGAGAGTATTAAATTCAGGTAAATGTCATTCTCTACAGTAAATGTAGGAAGAGCAGTCCCAGAATACCAATATGGAAAGAAATGAATATGATTTTTTTCCCCATTTGCAGTCATATGTGGTATTTATTGTCAACACATTAGTTGCCTGGATTCCCTGCCAGAATGCAGGCTTTGAAAAAGAAAAAAAAAAAAAAGTCTGTATTTCCAAATAATATTAAACTCGTAAACAGCAGAAATAAGGAATTGAAACTTCAAGTCTTAAACAGGCCAAGAGAAAGAAAGTGATAGCAAAGGAGAAAGAAGCGACTTCCATTTGGTGTGAAAAAAATACTAAAAATGGAACAAAATTGCAGTCATACTACCTAGTGAGTTAATAAAATGCTTTTAGAAAGGGGACTCTTATATCCCATAGCTCTGCTGGCAGCTCTGTTAACCCTTTAATACCTGAACTACACTTTGAAATCCACATTCTGACACTACTGAAAGGAAGAGAGAAAAAGATTCGCAGATAAATATTTTGCCCCGGGTTGATAGGGGATATTCAGACGTGTGTGTGACCATGATGGATAATCACTGAGGTTTGGGTTTGCAGAAGGCACACCCGGGAACACGAACCGAAAAACATCATACCGAGGTAAAATGCAGTCAGTGAACAAGAGGTCTGATCATCTTCACCACCTAAGCTCTACCAGCACAGCAGGTACTATTTAGCCTAAACAAAACATTGTGGTGGTGCTGTTCCAGCATCTCTGCTGCCTCCTCTTCTCCTGTCCCTTCTTCTGCTCTGTGTTTAGTCAATGCAACATGGAGCAAATAAACTACTAGAAAGCAGACGACTCATGAGGTAAGATAGTAATGACTGGATTTTTTGGACCTGGGTGAGTGGGGGGGATTGCCTGCAAGCATGGACTGAGAAAGCAGTAGCCTGTATAGAAGGGAGGCATTTGATCTTCTTTTGATAGCAACCAGCACTACAAGACTGGCTGGAGCATTCATCTTATTTAACATGGAAATTTCTCCATTCCTCCCCAAAATACAGTGCTACTAAGACCTCTTATGGCACCCAACTTCAATGCCAAACTCTCTGAAAACCCCAAGATGTCCCATGCTGGGAGTTTCAGCTCTTTTTCCTGGGACTGTCTCTCACTACCTGATACCCACCTTGTTGTTGCCCATCTTTTTACCAGGTCCTCCATCCTTCCAAACTTGCACCAAAGCACTGGGTAACATACAAACATAAATCATATTCTGTTACATTAAAGTTCCACCTAGCAACTCTGCTAACAAATTCATCTCACCTAAGCCCTTCTGACTTGGGCTTTTAAAATTTCAGAAATCACAAGCGATTACTTGTGCTAACTAGAAGATCTGTTTGGATTACCTTTACTGATATCCACAATGAATAAATACCTTGGGAATAAATAGGACTTATTTGGTCTCCTCCCTCACTGCACAGTGTTCAAACAAATTGTTGCAGGTAAATCCAGATTCATCCAGGTTCATCCTGTATGGTAGTAGGAACTCCTTCTCCCAAACCTTAAAAATGGCCATTTATAGACCAAAGCAGCCTTTAAAGAAAGTCTGACTGACTTCTTATATCTGACTGATATAAGAAGTGGATTTATGCATGGCTCAAGATGGCAGGTTTTCAAGCTGTGAAAACGTGGGACAATCTCTTGAGCTTGAAATTTCTTAATCCCCAGGCAGTCAGAAGCACAATTAAAATTCCAGTCCAGAGAATTTGGACAGTATAGCAGTTTATCTCTTTTTCTTTGTTTGTTTTAATGAAAGATTGGCACCAGAAGAACACTGTGATAGAAAGACTGGTTTTTACCTGGTTCCATTTCTGCCTGCTTAATTAGGAAAGCCAGCAATAAATTGTTTTAAACCATTTTTTTTTTTTTAAAAAAAGCATCAGTGATGCTTGAGATTTACTGGAGGTTTTGAATCAATTAGTCATTTAATATTGTGCTAGAATTTCAAATCAATAGCTGAAATGTCAGTAGAAAATAAAGACAGACATTTGGAGAGATCCAGGAGTTGTCAGGTAAATGTCAATCTGTGATAGTGTAAACATTATCTTTGCCAGAAAGAGAATGCACTGATTACATCAGCTTTGACAGCTAAAGAAGGATTGCTGAATATACTCATTGCAGGCACCTTTGTATTTACATTTATTTAGGCAACATTGCCGCTTGAACTGAGACTGCTGTCTGCACATACGCACTCACACACATACATGATACACATGTCACTGAGAAAACACAAAGCATTTGACTGCATCTTCCAATCAAGAGAAAAGTCCCTCTAAGCAGAAACCAAGATGTATCTATCTAATCTGCTCTTCTAGAAAGCAATACAATGAATAAGGAAGTGGGGGTAATTATATTCTTATCAAAGATTGGATTTATTGGTATTTTATTTATGATGCTCTACACACAGAAAAAATATATTTTTTCATTTATGCATATTTGTGTAGTTTTCACTCACGCATATTTGCCTGTGACTTTTTTATCAAAACAGTAAGCCAAACTCAGGTTGGTTAGTTGCTTGTAAAAGGTCAGATAAGGAGAAGCTGATATGGAAAATATTTCTTCCTGTAAACTGGTAACTATTAATAGTGTTTTTTTTCATCATACTTTTTTTTTTTTTTTTTTTTTACAGTTGTACAGTTCTTTATCTGGTCTCCAAAAGAAACACACCATGAACCGCTGCACAGTCTGGAACCCTCCATAGGGGGAAAAAAAACATAGTAGTTATATTTTCCTCTAGAAATCTGACTCTGAGCAGGTTTGCTATTTTCCAAGTGATTGTTTGCTATCAGCTAATTTAGAAGCTGATAACAAGTATTTTTTCAAATTGTTTGTATTTACCTTATAGATATAGCTAATAACATTACTACATTATTCTAAATTGTGAACTTTGAGTTTCATTTAAAAAATGTACAGATAGGAAAGTAAAAATAAATGAATAACTTGAGATAGAGCTAATTATTTTTCACTGTGTCCAAAAATAGCTCACTTTACAAGGTTCAAATGGGATATGCAGCAGTCATATTTCAATACTTAGTAGAAAGACCTGTTTGGAAAGCAACTGAAGTATTTCTTTTTTTTTTTTTTTTTTGTATATGTCTAAGTCATGGTAATATGATGAGCCTTTTCGTTGTGTCTTCACAGCATCCCACCACTATAATCTAACACAGACAATATCATAAAAGAAGTATGTGATGGAGGTACACATATAAGGTAATTTTATATTGTATTTTACATTAATATTGTATTTTTATACTATATCTTATTAAAAAAGAAACTTGTATCATCAGAGTTGTTGAGTTATGCAACAACATAATATTTCTGTGACAATCACAGTGTGGTTCATGGAATATGGTCATGACAACTTTTGACAAAGGAGGGGAAAAGGGGCACGTACTGTCCTCTGGTGAGATCATCCCAGGAAACTCTGTAGAGCTACCTGTTCCCTCCATCACTCCTCAAGACATAAGTTTATTATGTGTGCAGCCCTCTTACACAGATACCTACTGCCAAAATACTAGTGCCTATGGCAAACTTCATCTCTTCCGGGCACATCCACTAACTTCCACTAAATATTTTGTTGCGTAAGGAAAGGCTGTAGGGTCAAATCCATACAGTGTAAGTTTTCTCTGCAGCTGGTGAGCATGGCCTAAGGATGAATCATGAGAACCAAAATACAACCCTTGTTTGAATGATCAAGGAGTACTTTGAGATTTGATTTACTTAGGAAACTCTGAACTTAAGTACTCTGTTAACTTGAATTGTTTGATGGATATTTGCACAGCCTCCCTTGCTCCTTGCCCCCAAACAACCACTTTTGCTTATCTGATGATTTAAAAGAAAGGTCAAATGTTCACTCCTTCCTTGGAAGGACATGTGAATTGTTTATGCATGAGAGAGGAAAGTGGGGGGCGAACCTACACGTTCTCATTGCTCCGTTTGATTCAGCTGAGAGAAATGATTTTGACTGGGGCAGCAGAAACACCCAGTTGAAGCATGAAAAAAATATCAGTTCTCCAGAGGGTGAATTCATGCAAAAACAACATAAAAGGATGACCGCTTTGTATGAGGGGAATCAATATTTACATGCAAATGAAGTCCCTGAAGTTTATGAAGCAGCCCCATGTTTAAATAACTCATTCTAGAATAATCATGTGAAGGTTTAGCTCTGGTTTATCCTGCCACAGGGATTTCTGAAAGATTTTTTCCCCTCTCTCCATTTTTTATGATTACAGGACATGAGGAAAGGACAACAAGGGACGAAGAAGGACTTTGGGATCACTTATACATAAAAAGATGTATTGCCCCATCTCATGCAATAAAACTCAAAAGTTGTGCTAAACATTTTGTACCTGCAATTTCAAAAATCTTTTTCATGTTTTGCTAATATATATTATACTTAACTCAGTAGAAAGATATAGATCAATAGTCAAGGGAAATTATAAAGGCCCCTTCAAGGACTTTTGAAAAAGGTATCTCTGGAGCTTTGGACTCATGTCACTTCAAAACAGCAAACTACATACAAGCAGCAGCATGTCTTTTTGTTTTGAAAAGAAAAATTAAAAAGGATCAAGTATAATGCATGCACCACATGGAAAAAATACACTATTTGCATAGTCCTGTGTTTCTTGTTTTTTTTTTTAATTCTTCATTCTAGTTTAAATTTATGAGTGGAGAGGGAGGAAAACTTGTACCTTCAAAGGCAAAGGGGACTAGCTTATAATGGTGCCTTTCATCTCTAGAGCAGTTAGCTGGAGGGCAGAACAAAATGTTTAGTCTAAAAATGAGTTTAAATGGCTACATCTAAAATACATACATTGCTGAGTGAACTTAACTGCATAAGATATTTTGCTTTCTCGTTAAAAAAAAATCCTGCTTTCATAAGGATCTTTATGAATCTGTCTAATCATAAAAGGAGCATATTTCTGTTCATTTACAGAGAGGCATTAGAATTTTCAGCAGATAAGAAAGTGAGTGTGTACTTTAAAGCAGCTGGTTTAACCATTAAAATTAAATTTTAAGGTCCCAATCCTGCATCCACTGAACGTAATGGAGTTTGGAAATTGACTTCAGAGCAGGGAGACACAAGCTTAGCAACTTAAAGAAAACTACTTTAAACATTAAGGAGTTAATGTCTGTTTCAAAGAGGTAAAAGCTCAAGGAGATGATTGGATCAGCTAGTCTGACTTGCTGAAAGGTTGTCTCTGTGACACTGCTAGTATGGATCTCTGGTCGAGGTTGTTTCCTCTCCCATTCAGCCATCAACCTTTTGATACATGTTCTGGTTTGGGATGAGGAATGTGTGAGACAGATGTGAAATTGAGAGTTAATGGTTCTTGCAGAAAAAAAAAAAAAAGAGCCGTTAGCATCATTATTTACCATTAGGTGCTTGTAAGTGTGCTCAGGCTTGATTCTAGAAGTCGAATTAAATAGGTCACTATCTAACTGAATCTGATCTAATGCTGGTGGAGAGAGCACTAAAGCATAAGTTTCTAATTAGTAAGCAGGGAGCCTCCAGATTCTAAAGCTTACATTATTTTACTGAAAAATACTGTCCTTCTCACTTCTGCTGCGAAGTCTTCAGGCAAACTTCTAATAATAATTTTGCAATTCATGCCCTTCTACTTGGAACGTTGGGTGGATATCCTGAGTATTTCTATGTGCGTTATACAAGTTGCATCTCTTTTTCTTTTTTTTATTTTCCACATGGAGCTGATATACAGAATATTAGAAGCTGTTCATGTTCACATTACACTCAGAATTTTAATAAGTAAAAGATAAATTCCAGATGATGCTGTAAAACTATGCAGGTATTTCCAAAGATGGAGAGGGGTTCTTAGTTTATTTCTGGATAAGTGAGGAAGATATTTTTCAACCTTTCTCATATGCACCATTTACCTACAGAAATACTGTCATACTTTCTTTTTATTCATTTCTGTGGAGTCAGGTTTGGAGCCCTTCAGTTCCCTCCTGGTTGAACCTGTTCCCAGGAAGCGGGAGCCTGCATTTCTTATCTGTCAGACAACTCAGCCTTGGTACATTGGGTATTAATAGGGATGCATTGTCCCTTCTTTTGTTCGCATATAGCTTTAAATACCAGTGTACATTTTGAAAATATCTGAATGAATTCCTCACGGCAAAGTGAGCAATCTTAACTTGTTTCTGGTAACCATAACTGGTGCACTTCCAAGATGATCACACAGCTTGGAAATGTGACTGAATGCAAGAAGCAGGTAACTCAGTCTAGCTTCCAGGATATGTCTGAGCCTGCTCTTCAAATATAGCATTATGCTCTTGAAATATAGTGTAACATACATAGCCAAGGATAATTGACAGTCATTATCCCGGTAGAAAGATAGCACAGGAGAGGGGCTCAGTTACTCTGGAGAAATGCTCACTGAGCGATATGTGCTGCTGTCTTCTGAGTGGAAACAACCCATCCCCTGAATTCATATCTCATTTACTCTGTGGATTCAAACTTAGAATATGGATTTCACAGTAAATCAAGTGCTAAGTGAATCTTTTCAAGCTCTATAAAAGTCATCTTGGTCTTCTGGAATAGGAATCCCATCACAGCACAGGAATTGCAAATGCAATAAGGAACAGAAGGTAAATAAATACTGCATATTGTAGCTCTTGTTTCAGGAAAGTGAAATTTTCAATGGATTGCAGTTCCTACTCTAGGACTACTTCTTCTTTTCACATTATACAGTTACTGGGCAAAAATGTCCACAAACCATCTCAGGAGCAGACGTTAGTACATACGTAAGTACAGTACCTTTCTTTTGCCAGAGAATGGCCTAACCTCTGGTTATACAGCCATTTATATCTGTGGTTTCTTTCTGGCTGCATGAACTTTACATTCCTTTCTACATAACTCACAGAAGACTGGAGGAGGCTTTCTTTATTTGCTTACCAGCCCAGCCTAGAAGTATTGGATAAGGTCTGCTTTCAAAAGGATTGTAGGTTTGAATTATCAGCCTCAGATTAAACCAACTACCTGGATAAATACCATGGCACCTAGATTACTACATATAAAAGCGAGCACCACATCTCTTTCTCTAGGAATCATTATTCAGAAAATATAAATTCCTCTGTTTAAAAGAAAATCCTGGGAGTGCATCATGAACAGTTGAAGGCATTTCTTGCAAATTTTTGGCAGGTACCTGAAGTCTGGAAGAGGGTGGAATTGCTTGCACAGACACATCTCTATATTATTATTTCATATTGGCTAAGTTGAGGTGTTTTCCCACTCAGCATGTAGGGCAAGCAGCCTCTAGTGCCTGCTTGCCATCTGCTTTGGATGATAGGTGGCTGTAGATGCAGGCCACCTCACCATTTCCATCCTCTCTGGGGGTCAGGAACTGCAAACTTTCTCCTTTTTCAGATGTGCCTCGGAAGAATCTTTAATATATATCTTTAAATAATGGAGGCATTTTAAAAATTTGCACCTTAAGTAAAACTTTTCTAAAGATTCAGCCATTTTCACATGTGTATGTTTATGAGAATGCAAGCAAGTCAGCAAGAAGGAACCTGAATTTGTCAAACTTATTGTGCCAAGGGAATTTGACAGTTTTGCCTTTTTTTTAATTTTAGTGCATATAATTTTCATACAATCTTTTAACTAAACATTATCAGATCTTGCATTAGCGATAGCTGTGTTCTTATAGTGTTAGGCTAACAAATGTGGGTGTGATGCAGATCCTTCTAAATTATTAGGTTAAATTATTAGTTTCCTTATTCTTCTTCAAGCTCTCCCCTTGCCCTGTTATGGAGGGGACCTGATTCCATATCTCTATGCTGTTGCACAGCTGTATAGACATCTACTGTTCACCTAGATCCAGATGTGACATGTTATCCTATTTTTCATGAATAGTTCTATTTTTGTTTACTCCTTGCCTTCACAGTTTTTCCTAAACAGGACATGAATTAAAAATACCCCAATTGGAACTTCTGAACCTGAAGTAGCATCAGAACTTAAAGTAAGTATAAAATATTGCCTGCTTTTTTATTACATATATGTGGACAGTTTAGAGAAATTATTTACCTCTAAAACAGATGATTTTGTATGTTTATGGAAAGAAGCATATACTTCAGCATATATTCTGTAGACTTGATAGACTCTATATTAAAATCACTGTATACCAAATAGTACCAAATAGTCCTTTAAATTCTACATCTTCAGTGTACCTTATTTGTAAATAAATAAATAATCCTGATAATATTGAACCAAAATAGTTATTAATCCTTTTATTATCCTTTTACCGAAACCAGGGTGTTTCTAAAATGCTTTATGTGTAAACCCAGGAGTGTGGGTATGCACAGGATGCATTAAAAAGTTCCAAAGGATGGAAGGAGGTAGTTGGTGCAGGAAAAAGAAGGCTACAGCTGTAAAAGATGAGTCTGAAGTCCAAATGAGATTATATTTGGTTTTAGTTCTGACTGTATTATGATGGGTATAAAGTCAATATTGACACAGACTGTACTTGAAAACTAGTGTGAGCTCATGTGTAGCTAACGAATCATTAAAATATTCTCAATTAAATTGAACAGTTCCCCTGTGAATATCAGCAGGATTTTGCGAAGCTACTGAATAACTATACCAACTGCTCAAACAAAATGGTATAACATTAGTGAGAGAATGGAATATAAAAGAGATACTTATAAAAATGCAATATTCATTTTCTATTTAAAAGCAAAAAAATACAATGCTTGTCATTAACTGAACACAAAGATAATGTCTTTTTTAAAACAATAAGCATACAAAGCTACAAACTCAAACCTGATTTTCTTGCTGCAATATTAATTCTGTTTAGAAAACATATCTTTCTTTGGCGTACTCATTTCATGAATGCATTCTTTTGATGAATGACTTTTGGTTTGACTAACTTTTGAAAAAGACATTCCCAATCCCCCAATAGCTACAGAAATTCCAGTTTCCAATCTAGAGACTTTGTAGGTAATGAGAACATTCAGCATTGCAGCCTCTGTCATGCAATATTGCCAAATGAGTAAAACAAGATCAACTTTTTGATCCCACCCAATGAAACTTGCTCATTTTTCCTGTGATCATTAATGGTCCGAACTAGGCGCAAGTTTGTTTCTTCTCTTTAATCATAAGCTTTGTCAGACAGTAAAGAAACTCATCAAATATATGAAGGATAGTTTTGAGTAAAGTGCAATCTTTTTTTAAAAAAAAAAAAAACACGTAAAATATCTATACAGACAAGATATCCTAGTATTAGAAAACCAGTATGTATGTGTGAAAGAGTGGTTGTCTTCTAAATTTATTTTTCACTCATGAACACCTGCTTCATGGTAAGGAATTAGCATAAAATGTACTGATGATTTGCTGCTAGGTAAAGAGAGTGTACTCTAGCATAAATTTTTAAAAAGTTCTACAGACTGTATTTTTATCAGCTTGTTTACTTTCACTTGATATTGTAAATCCATATTAATTGAGTTAGGTAAATGGCCAAAGGAAAGAGGTACTCCTTATGTTTTGGCACAGCACCTACTTATCTGACTGAACTGCAACAGGCTCATCTTGTCCACCTCAGTTGTTATGACTGTTTTGTGATTTTTGACAGATTGTGCTTAAAACTTGGCTAGAGTGAGCCTTAGAGCAGAGCAAAAGATTTCCATGTGTTACCTGGGTGAACTTGGTCAGTCCTGCGCCAAACAGATTCATTTGATTTTTAGGTGACCTTTTGACTTGAAGTCATCTGCATTCTGCTCTTGCTTTATTTCATTTTCTTTTACTGGAGAGCACTTTGGAATGTTTGTCATGAAAAGAGCTACATAAATATTAATGTATTGATAGTGTTATAGCTTTTCAAGCCTATTTTTCATTTCATGGGTTTTAAGAGCTACAAAATTTACTGACTGTACAGAAAATATAGGTATAATGGGCTTTCTGAAATGCCCTGAATGAGGTAAAATATATGAATTATTAATCCCGCGGAAGTCAATGCTGTCCTGCTCATATACAGAATTTTCTGTGCCAGTCTATGATGTTTTTCTCTTTCTAACACTGTGGTAAATTTTGTGATGAATACAGTTTATGTGTCAATTTTCTAAGTAAGCATATGTTCCTAATCATCTCCTAAAAATAGCAATATGAATTCATTTTATGTGCATGGTGTTGTCATCAGTAGTGTTGAACCCCCCGTTACTACAGGAAGCCTGGAGGGAGAGGTTCCTACGGGACTGTCTTTCTTGCAGGCAGGGCAGGCAGATTCCATGCACCATAGAAGGGCAACTTCAGACTCTGAGGCAAACGGAGAGAGTTTCAGCAATGCCTTGATGCCTCAGCTTATTCTACACCCTTTATTTTCCGTGACACACTGATTCTATGTCTTTTCTTGGGTTGGATATTTTGCCATCTGGACTCAACAGCTAAGTTATAAGCTGTGAGACTCATTTATCACACTATCGGAGAGAAGCCATCAGAATCTGTAAACCTGCAGCAGAGCATCTAATATGGACTAATGAAAACAAATGGAGCTCAAGGTAAAGGCTTCTCTCAAATCTTTCATCCATCTCTTTTCAGAATCACAAATGTTTAAGAGCACCGAATCTTATACAGTGTCTATAAAGCGATGGCCAGATTCGACTGAACCAGATGGAGAATGAATTAAGGCTGGTCAGTTGCCCTGATTTGCATCAGTTGTCGAGTTTGTATGAGCTAAGTTTTCCTAATAGACACAGGACTTTAAACATTAATGTTCCATGCTGAAGAAAGGCCTGGAAGATGTTGAAGGGCCATTTTTATTCCACTAGTTCACTTGTAGTCAATGGCATCCTGCTTCTCCTGGTTTAGTCTCTTGGGTGTCTTCACTCCTGCTCATGACCCTAGTGCTTCATGCAGTATTTCTAGCGACACTGTCCTGCTACAAGCCTTTGGCTCCCTTGCCTTCATTCATGTGGCTGACCCAGGCATAAGATAGCTAGCATGATCCTGAATGCATCTGTAGAAGCAATGGACCCATATATAATATTTTACCTTTTACACCGTATTGCGTAACACCTGTTAGCTCAAAACCATAGTGAATTCTTTTGAGAAACCTACATACTGTAAACTTAAGTTATCACAATGCAAGTAAATATTAATTAGGTTGTATTTCAAGAGAGTCTACAGCTGCAGACTGACTTGCACAGTCCCATCCACCATTAGAACTTGCATTTGTTGACCTTCAGAGCACAGATCAAGATTCATCTACTAGCTCAGAAGTGATCCTGAGATGAGTGTGATCACAAGTGTCTATTTATATTTTAATGTCTAAACAAGCACTCAGAATTTGTTAGGTAAGTGCATTTTAGAAATCAATCAATAAATCAGTATCTCAGACTCACTTCAAGGGCAGTATGTATATCTCCCTCTGCATCACACTTAAGACAATACTGCACATAACCTAAGACAAATGGTAAGAAGTAATAAAGCAGGATGTCTGAGCAGAACTGTACGATTCTTTTTTAATTCTTCTTCTTTTTCCTTTTTACCAAACAAATAATGCTAGGGAGAAAGTAAAGCTGGAAAAATCACTAGATATTTTGTATACTTAAAATATATAACCTCCTTACTTTTAAGCTGTATGGAATGATGTAACTAGGCTAAAATATACCTAGGGTCAGTGAAATCTATCTTGTTTTTTCTACTGTTATGGTGGCTTTCTTGCCATCATGTCCAAAGAAGCCAGTTACAGCCTGGCTTTCAAAATGTCCTTTTATCATTACTGGATTTCTCTTCCTTCTAACAGAAAAATGGAGTGGCTTTTTAAGTCATTGAATTATTGTGTTCCATATTTTTTGTCTGAAAGTTATTTATGGAAAATACTTTGAGAATTCAAGCTATTCAGCTTTAAATTACAGATGTTTTGCCTATATTTAGAGCATGTGCAAAAAATACATATGATGGTCAGCAGAGCACTTACTTTCAAGAAAAATCAAGTTTTAAAGTTTTTTCCTTCACTGGATAGTGGTGAATGGAATGTGTGCTTTATGGCGAGACATACAGACAGCTGTATGTTTTTCATGTGGATGATGCTAGAAATACTGCCTTTCAATCTGTGTTTTTCCCTTGTGAATAGGAAAGGCAGGAAATATGAGGAAAAGTATTTGTACTTTGCCTTAAGATGAATACCTTTTTAGCAACAAGCTTAAACAAGCCATAAACACCTAGCCCAGAGTTTGAAGTACACCTAGCCCAGAGTTTGAAGTGCTTTGTGGGTTAATTTGGTTACTGAAGGATAATTAGGAGATTATCCAAACTGAAGGAGAACCAAGTCACAGAAATACACTGGTATGTGCAAAGGTACTGAAGTACATTCACAGATATCCCAATGTGAAGACAGTAATACAACTTTTCACTGTGGAGATGTGTCTAGGGAGTAAACCTCAGTTTCTTTTCTGTTTCTTATATGAGCATTCAGACAACTAATAAGGTGTTTTGAAGCTAAACAAGACAAGACAGGAATTTTATTTGGTAAACTCGACTTTGTATCTCTCATTTTTCTGCCAAATTTTTACAAACTCTCTAATTGATACTATTGACTTTTATTGAGGTTAATTTGTACATTTTGTGAGGTTTTCTTACTCTTTTTCTTTGAACTTTCAGCAGGAGCAGAGTTCAAGTTATTACATTCACCAGCAGGTTTGTTGTGTGAGATAATTTTCTCCCACTGTCCAAAGCCTTGCACATTCACTTTGTGACCTGGCAGGAAAAAGAAGCATACAGCTCTTTTTCTCAAAGTAAGAGTCAGTTTGCTCCCCGTCACTTTTTTGAAATATAATAAGTGTACATGTATTATGATGGGAAACATTTTGTCATCAGCTAAAATTGTGGATGAATACTGAATTCAGGCCCCAAATTGAGCTCATAAACTTGCACCACAAATATGGTATTTAAAAAACAATGATGATACCAATATTTCAGATGATATTGACGTTAGAAGCACAGTACAAGGCTATTTGAGACATCATGTATAGCACTTTGCAAAATTTATGAGGAGGAAAAGTGATTTTTGTCTGGTAGGTGTGCAGCAGAGACCTATTACATGAACAGGGGCTCTTACAAATAGGAGAAAGATAATATGTTTTAGACTAGTAAAACTAAGACCGAATGAACACGAGACTTCATGCCATGCCTATGTTTATGGCCCACCCCAAAGCCCAGATTCTGCTCAGTCATCCGAATCAAATACTCATTTAGAGCTGGCCACCCTCTCTGGCCTAGGTTTCACTCACATGGAAACCAATGGGCAGAAGGAGGAGAGACAGAAAATGGTGTGCATCTCATGAATGGGATATGCCTGGGACATGCATGTGGACCTGCACAACGGAAACCACTTGCAGATCCTGTAGCGGAGGGATAAGTATGTTGTAATTGGAGCGACATACAAAGAAAACATGTATTTAAGCTGAAGCATTCGACTGGAAGGAGATTCAGTGGGTTCCCAAGCTTATTTTGGCCACAGATTTGGAGGCTTCGTAACCATGAAGTTTAGAAAGTTTGCAAACAGGATTCACAGAAGATGATAGAAAATACAAGGTGGACACAGTCTTGTCCAGGTCAGAGCCTATATAGGGGAATATGGGTCTTTCCACCAGCTAAAATGCATTCAACTCATCAGCTTTAGTGCAGAGCTGTGACATGGTCAGGGATGTAGCTCTGCTCAAGTGCTTTGAGTTAACATGTTATAATCAGCAGGCTTTCACTTCTATAACATTCATTAAAAAAAAATAAATGACTAGCAGTTCTTTGAGCATGGGCACACATTGGCAGAAGGTCCTTTGCCTGCTGCCTCACCCGAAAGGCAGAGTCCTGACATGGACAACTCAGAGCTGAGGGCCAGGGGGGCAGACAGGTCCTGGTTGCACAGCAACCCATTTGTGGATATGTGCATTTGAAATGTTGGAAAAAATGATCACAAAAGGTGTTGCATTGTTGGCATCTTCCGAAGGCGTGGGGCAGCTAATGTAAAATTATTTATTGCTCTGAGAAGAAAAGGGTGGTGATTTTTTATACTTGTGTATGAAATACATATATAAGTAAAGTTCTTGAAGGCTTTAATAGTGTGGAACCTCTGGTTACATTCTCAGAGACTTCCAGTCAGCTCTCGACATATATTTGGATGATTAGTCATGGCAAGATATCTGTAAGGAGCACATGCTTTCTCTGCGCTCTCTTAAGTCTTCAGATCCTGATTCCCAGTTCAAAAAGGACCTGATCCAGCCTTACCTACCTGGGCAAAACTCTGATGCCCCTATGAGAAATCTTCTCTGAATAAGGAAGAACTGGCCCAAGGTTTATGTGTCAAAACTCTGCTCAAAATGAAACTACTGGGATCTGGACTGCAATGTGGAGTGTGTGTGTTTAGGAGTTTGACACCAGTGCTGTGGCATACAAAAGTTTTTTGATTTGTTTTTTTCTCCAGGTATCTTCTCTTACAGTGTTGGACTTGGATGGGATATAACAGCGTAAGGCTTTCCATGTGATTTTTGTTGTGCTCAGTTAATGCTCCTCTGCAATGTAAGAGAAGCATTGCTCAAAATAAAGCACTCCCAGGGCTTGTACAGACAGAGCACCACTGATGAATGTTCTTTTATAGACTTCTGTGGCAGTTTACAAACACATTTGTGATGGTAATTGACATTTTGCTACATCCTGGAGTGTGATAGATGCAATATCTGTAAAGGAAAACTTGTTTAGAAGACCTCTCAGCAGTATTTTCCAGTCATTTTGTATCAAACCACATTTGGGAGAACTGAAGAAGGCTGGTTTCTCATTTGGTTCAGATTCTTTATTTCCACCTCCCATGGTGCCTCTGACTCTACCAGGGTGTTTCTACCCACTCTGGTGGTCTTGTCATTGCTGTTTTGCATTCAGTTCCAGTAGTGTTCCGTTCAGCAAAGATGCATATACTTTTTCTTTTCCTTAGCATCTTTTTGTAATTGTCTTGTGACTTACTGGATGAGAAACACTTGCTCTGAACACAGTTGAAGGAAGTTGTATAAAGACTGTGTGTAGTATATAAATAAATTAAATTCGCAGTCTTTTCTTGACTATTCAAAATATAGTATACATTAAAAAAAAAGAAAAGAGAGACTCTTACCTTTTGCCCAACTCCTGAAATATTCAGAGAGCAATTTCAAACTCATGTGGACTGCTGGAGGGCAGCATTTGATCCTGGTAAATTTCACTTCAGGGAATAAGAAAGAATGGGAGAGGGAAATTAATATGAGTTATAAAATAATACTGGGTAGCTGAGAGGCTGCAGATGAGGAGCAGGACAGAAAAGTGAGGATCCTCCCCCAAAAAAAGGCCTGGCAGGGGGAGCAAATCCTGAGGCAGAATCAGAGATAGGAGATTGTACTGAGAGTAAAAGAGAGTGAAAGCCCCTCTGTTGTGCATAGAGGGGGGTTTGTTTTAACTGTTTTGCTGTGTCCTTGATCATTTATCCTGCCAATTGTTTTGTAAAAAGGATTAGGGAAATACTGGATCCCTGTCGTTTATAAATAAGTAAGTTCCACCAAGCCAGGAAGAGCAGAAATGTGTAGTGCCTTACACTTAAGGGTTTTCTCCTAGAGGTGATCTAGGGAGAAGTAACTGCTGTGAAAATTAAGTTTTTCCTGAAATGTTGCATTCGTTGGAAAACACTTTTTTTTTTTTTTTAAGAAGTCTTAATCATCTTATGAAATTTCTATTGCTTAATGTATTCTTTCAGGATCAGCAAGTTGGCTTGGAATTTTCATCAGTCAGTATTTTAAAAAATGTCCACAACTCAAGCATTTTTATTGCAATAGGAAAGGCACTTCAGGGCTTCACTTCAGGGTAGGGTCAAATGTCTGCCTGAAAAGTGTAAGGAATGATACTTGGGGTGATATGCAAGGGTGCTAGAGCCTAACTTAGTGAAAGAGGTACTGGATAATCACTGAGTTTCTGGAAGGAAGAAGTACAGCATGCTGTGTTTCCAAACACTTGTTTTTGTATACCCTAATATGTAGCCTGTTTCTGAAGTATAATGAATGGGCCTCACGAGCAGCCCAAGATTCATTGATACCATATACTACTATGTGGACACTGAGTTTATTGACCTTGTGATTGGCTGTAGAAACAGGTTCAGTCCTGTCGATCTATGTGTATTGTGGTGCGATTAACGAAGGGAGGAACTATTTTGTCAGGAAAGTGTGGTCATCATGTAGCTGCCTTTGTTCTGGCCTCATTAAAATCCAAGTATGGTGAAGAGCTGGGATGTAAAGTGTTGGCTATAAAATGCAAGGGATTCTGGGCTTTGGAGAGTCTCATAAATTAATTCTAGAAAACCACTTGAACTTAACATAGCCTAAGCATACTTGAAATTAAAAGATCATGTGGCAGTTTCAAATCTGAACAGTAAAATCTACCTTTATTCCTCTGTCTTTTGGCTAAAGGCTTTCTGTACTGCCCTTCCTGAGGAGACACCACAGAAATACAATTCAGTAGTGTCTTCTCGTGGTTGAGGGGTTGACCTGGGCCATGTAATATACTCCTGATGCAGCATAGAGACTTTTAGGATTGAGGCCAAGATAATTATATGGTGTAATTTTGTCTTTCAAGAGCTCAGCTCTGAAGAAAAGGGAAAAAAATAAAGAAAAGTCAAAGTTTGTTTTCTTTCAAAACAAACTTTATCTTGCAATAACAGACATACAGAGTTCAGTGTTGGTAGCTGTGGCATACTAGGCCCTGCAGACCTCTACAGTCTTTGATTCTCCTAAAATCACTGTATGCCAGATGTATTTGAGAGAAGCAAAAGAACTGTGCCAGTCAGCAGCCTGAAGCTGATACTGGGGAAGTTTTTGGCTGGTGAAATTGCCCTTGCCTGAGCTCCAGTCTTTTTGTTCATCTGGTGGATGCAATTTGTTTATGAACTCTGAAGTAATATTGAAATGCTAAATGTTTTTTTACTAGTTAATGACTATGGAGTACAGTGTAGAATTTTCTACTTTGCTGTATTTTTAACCTTTAATTCATTTTCTTTGAAAAAGCAGTACTTAACGTGGGGATTTCTAGTTAAGATTCCTATTAGATAAAAATGATCTGCTTGTAGTTATTCTGATTTAATCTTTATGGTCCTTGACTATGCCTTCAGGAATTCTCTATAGGAGAAGACCTCAAAGTAAGTGAAGGCCAATTAAATTGCATTAGATATTTTATTTTTAGAAATGCAATTTTGAAAGATGATAAACATTTCAATGACAGAGGTATAGACCTCTGCACTGTAGCCTTTCTAAGAGGCATTACGAATTCTAACTTCAGCCTTTCAATAACAATCTGAGTTATGACTTATCTGTATTTTTATTTCCTTCTAAATAACTATTTCTCTAGATACATTAATATGTACCTAGTTATATACACACATGAACATCTCCCCATTCTGGTAAGGAAAGCCTTGCATTAAAAGGTGAGCTTAATTAGCCTACTCGAATCAAATGATGCTTTTTAATACATAAAAACAAATTATATTGCTGTAGGGGTTATTTTAGTATATGTAATCTGCAGTGGTTTTATTGGGTTGCCTTGACTGTTTATATAAGGTGAGGATGCAAACTGTTGTAATAAGCTGGATATCCCATACTTAGCTAGGTGTGATGCATGCTTAGAAAAGGTGCTAGGGGTTTAGTGGCGTCTGTCACTTGAGTTGGAAAAAAAAAAAGAAATAATATAGGGAAAATGTGGGTTTGCTGGAACAGAAGAAAATAATGTGATGGATTATATGCAGGACACTACTAGGACATATTATAAATTGTGTTCCATGGTTTCGAAATAAGGAAAATTTATGAAGTGGATGATAATTGTGAAACAACTGCAATCTTACCTAATGCTTCTTCCAATAAATCTGCATAACAATGCAGTAGAGAAATAGATTACTCTGGATGAGTTTACTGAATTTTACAAGTGGCTGTATTCAACCATGCTACAACACAAAGATATCCCAGTCTGGCTGAGCAGGATTGCAAAAGGAAAGTCCTATTTTTTTTCAAAAATGTTGATCTGTTTAGCTCAGCAATACACACACGCACAGTGCACCCAGAACACCTTGCTGTTGTATTCTGGCTTTTTTCTTCTGCTTGGGCTTACTCAGCTTTATTTTATGCCTGTCTATTCAAAACTGAGCAATGATGCAGCCAACAATGCACTGTGAAAGTATGTGCTTTTCTGCGGATATGAGCACCTAGGGATTTTTCAGGCATCATCTTCATGCTGGCTTTTATAACTTTTTGCTAGAATAGCGCAGACTCTTGAAGCATGAATGAGAATGAAGGAAGTATGCAGTCCTGGCTTTTGTCAGTGTTTTGTTCTTTGAAGGTGATTTGGTTCTGTTCAGAATGATTACATTGCTCTGGATTCTCAGAGGTTTAGTTTTCTAAGGGCTCCAGTCCTAGAACAGGGACAAACAGTGGCAAATACACAGAGCTTTGGAAGGTTTATAACTCTAGTTGTGAAGACTGGGGCCTAAGATACCAAGGTGGCAAGGATTAGATCAAATTGGTCCCCTACTGTATAAATGAAAACAATACATGCACACATAGTCCCTACTGTGGCAGTCTACATAAATAACCACAGATCTTTTCTGTGTAGCATGCCTGCATTCCTGTGCTGTGTGAGGAGGGGAAAGGAGTAGCTATATAAAAACCAGCAGCAAGGAAGGCTGTTAACATATGGTACAGGTAGCAACACAACATGCAAATGATCATAGAGTTGTGTTCAAAGTGTTTTATTACTGATGTGAAGTAGTTTTTACATAGTCTGCAGTAAAACAAAGAGTGCTTCGAATTTATTTTGGTACCTTTGCAGGCTTTTTGGCAAGCTTTGGAGCTGGGTTTTGTTAGATTAAAGGTTTGAGAAGTGGTGAATCCTGGAGTTCACGCTATGCAGCAGTTGTAAGGCAATAAGAAATTGGATCTTCCTAAGAGAGGAAGTTGTTGAGGCATTTCAGATCTGAAACAAATTGGCCAAGATTTAAAAATCTTGGCTCAGAGAGAGAATTGCATTATACTTGTAATTACAGATTTGGTGAGTCAGAACCTGCTTACCTTGTTGCCACACAGGAAGCATGGTTAGATGAGCAGTACAAAAAGTTTGTTACTCTGAGGCATACTGTGAGTAATGTGTGTGTGTGTGTGTGTGCATTTGGAAGCAGCCTAAGTTTCTAGTAGTAGGGCAAATTCAAGTTGATTTTAACAGTGAGAACAACCTGTGACCAGTGGTTTAATGTTGACCCTCCACTAACTTCCACTGTTGGTGAAGAAAAGTTATGAAAGCTAGGATGATAAACGTCTGCATAACTGTCACAGGGGTTTTCTATAACGGAGAAGTTGTCATATTTTTCATCTCATCAGTATTGATGGGATATCTCTGCTATAAAGCTGCTTACAATTAAATGCATGTGAAGTTTCGTAAGGAAAATACCATATGGACTTGCTTGCTCTTTGGCTGAGCTTCGCCCAGCTCTACTAATTGTTCTTTTGAAGTAATTGCTTTTCCTCAAATAAGAATATGGTTTGCTCAGTTTTGTAATGTTTGGGTTTTGGATGCAATGTTAAGTCACAACATAGACCCAGAATTGTTTTTATTTGTAGCCTAGTAGCCCTGGTAGTAGCTGGCCTACTAAGGCAGTTAAACACGGTCGTTTTGGACTTCAGAGGCCATCTGAAGCTGCCTGATATATGCTGGCTTCCAGCAGTGTCATGAATATGGTTCCTTTGCAGGAACACCTGTAGTGCCTGAGGCAGGAGAGCTAATATATGCCACTGAAGAATTTCACTCCTGTTTTTAGCATGAAGTCTTTATGGGAGGTGCTTAGGAAGAAGCTAGGAAAGGTTTTTGTCTTACATGCATAAAACTTGAAACCAAATATCCTTCATTTGTTATCTTAAAATTGTTGCCATGATGCAATTATGGAAATAAGAAGCTGCAATCACATTATGTATTTGTTCCATTTTTGAAGCATATACTTACTCAATCAGAGCAGCACTAAAAAAAGAGATGGGTGGAGGCACAAAAAAAAGGGGGGAAAAAAAGGTAACAAAGCCATACAGCTGAATTCAAGGAATGTGAAAGAGCATGAGAAATTCCCATTGGAACCATTCCCAATACATTGCATAAACGCAAAGAAGTTTTGGGTGTTTCTCCCACCCCCTCCATTTTCAGAGAATGCCGCATGTGGGGAATGAAGCATTGCAGAGGCAGTTCGCAGCACCTCTTCTCTCCTGATTTCTGTCTTGTTTCCCCTTTCAGACACACCAACTTTCTCTCTCGCTCTTCCACAAAAGATTTCCAGCAGAGAGCAGCTGGTGCCTCATTTTGGCTGCTTTCCCCAGACTCTGGGGGCTTTCACTAGAAATCAATGGCTGCTTATTTTCCCCTGCACTGAGGTTTTTATGTGTGGACTGACATGGCCTCAACCATACTGACCCATTCTGCTTAGCTATTTCCATTCAGATGTGCCTCTTTACAAATAGCGGAAATTAGTGGAGGGCTAGTGTCAAACTGCTTGTCACATCTTGTTTTCAATCTGTTGAAATCAGGTGTATAGCGTCCTATTCAGAAGCCCGGACTGCTTTTGAAGGCACACAATGCATTTCAGGAGCTCCCTCAGGCGATAAATGCAGAACTTCACATTGCTATTAAAAAATAATCAAAATGATTGGTCTTTTGAATTTTCTGAAGTAACTTATTTGCTTGGAATTTGTCATCTCAATTGCACTGTGTTGCTTGTTCATAGGTATTTGTCTCCCTAAGATGTAAAATCAGACCTAGCTGATCTGTCAGTGTTGCGGTTATATCATGTGAATAAGTTCCCTTCTTGGTGTGGCAGTAAAGAATGAATGAGCAAATTAGTGAATGAATAGTCATAGGATTACTAGAATGGAGGCAGTTAGTCCAAGCTACTGGTATTCTCTGGCAGCTAAGGACTTTTTCTGTAAAATATAGTTTTGTTTGATATCTCCAGCTAATGAGCAACCATGTTAGAATCTCAGTAAGGCAGAACATAATTTATATGAGGTATTGCATGATACTTTAAAATAAGGAACATATATCTCTGAAGTGCTTATAAACTGAAAACTTTTTTGAGAGATATGTTTTTAATGACATTTCTCATGACTTTTATTCTGCGATCCGGCAATATATAATTAGCATATTACTGAGTTATCTAAGCTTGAAGGAAACATTGTCGAATGTTAAGAAACCTCTGAAACACAGACAGTAATTTTAGCTCAACTCATTTGTAAGTCTGCACACTTGCCAAGGACTTTATTCTTGAGGAGTTTATTCTAGGTGTTTGGTGGCATTTGGTTGCCAAATAATAAAGCTATTGAAATATCTATGCAAATGTACAGTATGTGATTTTCCACTAATTTTTGACAGTGTGCAGATGTGTAGAGCTCCAGGTAGAAACACTGCTCACTATATGCAGTAAAGCAGCTGCTGCCATGTACTTGCAAGAACATTCTCTAGGCTTGCCCTCTGAGTGCTCATTTGAATCTCAATATGGTTGTATTCAAATGCACAGACGGTCACAATTTCTCCTTTTATCTGAAAAAGAAAAAAAAACAATGAGTGGTGGGAGGAAGGACCCTACAAAGATTCACTGCTGTAGTAGAGAAAAAAATGGCAAAAAAAACCACACCCAAATTCTGTAGTTCTTATCACCTAAAACTGCTGAAAATTTGTCTATGATTTTCATTACTCATTATCTCTCAAGCTGTTACGTAGGCAAGGAGTAAAACTCTCCCTCTATAAACATCCCTGAGGGTTTCCTTCTTGCGATCTGGGCTCCAGCTAAAATCTAAGGCCTGTAAGCAGTTCTTAGACCTCTGTGGCTCTGGACACACTATCAGGGATAGATATTTCATGTAAACTGAATGCTTGCTCCCGTTACTCAAGCCAGTTTTCTTTGGTTTAGCAATACAGCAGTTGCATGATTCAGCTGTTGGCTTTTCCCAAAAGGAGCTGCTTTTGGTTTTCAGGTTAAAGAGAAGAGTTTACTGGAGCAAGACGCATTCTCCATTTTTACTGAATACAAGTTAATCATTAGGTACAATTTGGACTGTTAGGTTAACTAGAAGCTAGAGAAAAAAGAAGAAATACCACATAGCTTTGAGGAGGTGTTATAAAACTGTTTAAATATCTTCTGAAGGTTCTTGTTATCTTATCTCTCAAACCTCATATAACAGCGCTAGGGCCAAACCTCATTAATCAGTGGTCTGATACATGTTCAGCAAAGCTTTTCTCAGGTTTCCCATGTATGACTTTTTGATTTGTGGCTTGAATGCATCAAGATCAGTCCATTATTTCAAGTTAACTAGACGGAGAGCCAAGTGCTAAAATTTCAAATCTTTCAAATTCCAGCATATTTGAATCCAGAGTTCAGTTTGAGACCCCTTGTTTAAAGTAGTTTCTTAAAAACTACTCAAAGAGCTTATTTTATCTCTCACATTTTAGTGTTTTTTCTTAGAAAACTTTTTTTTTTGTCTTTAGAATCAGGAAAGCCAGGGCAAATTCACTACAAGTTTACAGAAACATGTTTGGGCAGCCTAAAAATGTACTATTTCTTACCCGACCTGAGGGACGGAATGTGGGATCCTGAGCTCTTATTCTGGTAGGCTGGCATCAGAAGTGGGAATTTTACATGCCAAAAATGTCTTTTAAAATGTGATTAAAAACCAAATGCTTCTCTTAAGTTTTGCTGATGTTGTTGTTGTTCTCCTTCTGTTTCTTTTGAAAGCCATTTTTTAACTTTTGCTAAGTATTGCCAAACCTCTATAATGTCTGATTTTTTTTCTTAAAGTAAAATAAAATAAGCAAATTTTTCCATATTCTGTGTTTTTTTTCATAAACTTTTAAATGTTTTTTATTTATCATGAAAGTGGAATAAATAGGCCAAGGAGCCAAGTTTTTCTCTCCCCTTCTACATCACCTTCAAGATCCCGGAAGATTTCACTGTACACTCCCCAAAGGCAAATGCAGATAAATGACATCTGAAATAATCAACAGACAACAAATAAAACAATGATTCAGAAACTCAGTATGTTCCTGATACTGGCAATGAACCAAGCCTCAAATGAGTTCACAATAAGAACAAGCTGAATAGATGTACAAGAGTCAGGTGTTAGAATCCAGGATGATGCCAAGTACTTCTCTCAGAAGAGAAGTCACGCTTGGGATGCAACAGTAGCTACAGAGAAGCAGCTGTATTAAAGGACACTAAACAGAAGAAAGGTGGTATTTTATTGTATAGAACCCATGCTTTAAGCAAATGTGTAACTGATTAATAGTCACATTATGTAATAAGGGACCGTCTTTTTTTTATTTTTTTTATCACAGTGTGGTCACTGAGGTGTTATGTTTTCACAATCAACACTGAATTAGCTGCAGTATTAGCTTGTCCATTTTCAGGTCTGCACTTGACACCAAATGCCTGTGTCAGTGTCACAGGGGGTGGAAAGAAATGCCTGTTGCTTAGATAAAGCAAAATGGACTCCTACTTGCAGTCCTCCAGAGAAGGATTATCTGGAATTTTTGTGGCTGGATCTACAAAAAAAAAAAAGGATGGATAAATGCGTAAAAAAGTGACTTTGAATTATGTTATCATTGCTTAGTTATACACTGCTCTCATAAAATCAATGATAATAAACTAATGAGACACTTGGCAGTAATAGTAAACAATAATGATGAGCTTTAGCAAAACTGTAATTGAAAACTTCTCTGAAGTATAAAATGATTTCTCACTTTCATATTTGTATAGTTGTTTAGCAGTGCATTATTTCTTTTGCTAGAGTGAAGAGAGTCTGTTGAATGAAGAGGTATCTTTTGTTATAAGAGACAGCATTTATCCTCAAGTAAAAAAGTTAAAAGATGAGTTGACATTTCCACCATTTTCATCTTGAAAGACCATGTTTCTGCAGGTGCTAGGTAGCACCTCTGGCTTCTCTTTAAGAAGCAAAACCACTAAGCATTTGAAATGACTATTTGTCAGAGAATGGAGGCATCCTGAGTGTTTTGGTTTTGACATTTTTCATTTAACTTGTTCGCAAATAACTGTTCTACTATCTGAAAAGCTAGCTGTGCTACAGGTGGCTCTATAATTCATTAATTGATTTGTTGATTACAGATTTTTTGAATCCCTTTAGCAGGAATGCTGCCTTTTTTTTTTTTTTTTTTTTAAGTCTATTTCTCCAGCTTAGTATTAAGATTTAAAAAGCCTTTGGTAGAAAGATAGCAAGAATCCAGAGAAGGATTAAAGTGCGATATTCTTCTCCTCTGAGTGTTAGACATTAATAACTAAAGGAAACATTGCAGACATTTGTTTTTTTCTCATGAGGACCAGGAAAAAAAGAATATTCAGATAGGGTGAAAACAGGCCTGAAACAAAGAACCGAGATGCCAAATACATCATATCATCTATTCATTTTGGCAGAGAATTTAGAGACAAATCCTGGAAGAAATAGGAACAGCTTTCTAACACTGCAGGAGGCTACTCTTTTTCCTACAGTAAGAAAGAAAAATCTGGTCACAAACTGGCTTTAGAATCTTTGAAAAGAGTCACAGACTTGTTTGGTCACTTTAGTGTTTTTAAAAGAAAATATAAAGTATAATTTTGGGTGAGACAACAAATGAACATCCTGAAAAATTTCAGTAGTTCGCCTGATTAAGATGCCTTTGGAACTCAAAACTGATTTTCAACATATGAGTGTGCTGTTAACTATTTAAAAATAAGCTTCCTTTTCTGCTTTTTTAAAGGTAGAAAATATTTTGTAATGAGAATGGCACCCTATTTAAAAAAAAAAAAGAAGTAAGTATTTTCCATTTCTAAGGCTATTCCAAACCAGACAACTTATTTCAAAATTTCGTATTCTTTTAAAATATTTAATAACTTATTTTACTTTTTAAAATCTTATTTTTTCTACCAGAAGTTTAGGTTTATTGCTCCAAAAGTTGAAGTAGAAAAGTCACATTCTCTTATTTATATTTAAGGCATATTTATATACTTGTTAGGTTAAAAGTCACGTCAGAACTTGGTCACTGTCAACATGCAGAATGTTGCATGCTGTGAAAGGAATGGCATTTTAATTCTCACGGCATAGGCAGTCAAATCTGTAATGTTTTATCTTGTGTGATGAAGGACAAAAGGCATTCGTAATTGCCAGAGACCATTAGATGAAATGTTGAATATTCCTTTTTATCAGATGTATGATTCCCAGATGGTTTTATGCATAACGAATAAAGTGACTGAAATATCATTTTTCATATGCTCGTGAACAGAGAGCTTGGGCAAGGAGTTATTTCACCAAACAAGGAGGAGAAAAACTTATTAAGGATACTCATTATACATGTAGAGAAGAGACAGCTTTAGATCATAGAATCATGGAATCATAGAATAAGGGACCTTTAGAAATCATCTAGTCCAACTCCCCTGCACACACGCAGGGCCACCTAGAGCATGTTACACAGGATTGCGTGCGAGCAGGTTTGGAAGGTCTCCAGAGAAGGAGATTCCACAGCTTTTCTTGGCACCCCGTTCCAGTGCTCTGACACCCTCACTCTCAAGAAATTTTTACTTAAGTCTATGTGGAACTTTCGGTGCTTCAGTTTGTGTACGTTTTCTCTTGTCCTGTGTCACTGGCCACCACTCAAAACAGACTGGCCCCATCCTCACTACTCCCTCCCTTAAGGTACTTACATACACTGACAAAGTCTCCTCTCAGCCTTCTTCATGCTGAACAGGCCCAGCTCCCTCAGCCTCTCCTCATAGGGCAGATGTTCCAGGGCCCTGATCATCCTTGTAGCCTTGCGCTGGACTCTGTCCAGCAGCTCCACATCCCTCTTGTACTGTGGAGCCCAGAACTGGACACAATACTCCAGATGTGGCCTCACCAGGGCTGAGTAGAGGGGCAGGATCACCTCCCTCGACCTGCTGGAGACGCTCTTCTTAATGCACCCCAGGATCCCATTGGCCTTCTTGGCCACGAGGGCACACTGCTGCCTCATGGTCAACTTGTCATCTACCATGATGCCTTTTTCTGCAGAGCTGCTCTCCAGAAGGTCAGTCCCCAGCCTGTACTGGTGTCTGGGATTATTCCTCCCCAGGTGCAGGACCTTGCACTTGGCCTTGTTGAATTGCATGAGGTTTTTCACTGCCCAGTTGTCCAGTCTGTCCAGATCCCTCTGGATGGCAGCGCAGCCCTCTGGGGTATCAGCTACTCCTCCCAGCTTGGTGTCATCGAACTTGCTGAGGGAGCACTCTGTGCCTTCATCCAGGTCATTAAGGATTGACCCCTGGGGGACACCACTGAATACAGGCCTCCAACTAGTCTCTGCACCTCTGAACCACTGATCACAACCCTCTGATCTCTGGCATCCAGCCAGTTTTCAATCCACCTCACCGTTCACTCGGGTAACCCACGCTCTCGGAGCTTGCCCGAGAGGATGTTGTGAGAGAGATGGTGTGAAGATGATGGCTGCATAGAAGCAGAGGACCAAGTGTAGGGAGCAAATCAGTAGGTATAGACTCTAGAGGAAATGCAACCAAGTTCTCTACACTGGATTTTGGAGCAATAATTTGTTCCTGGAAAAGACTTATTTATTTTTTTATATAGCATACCTGTGTTGCCTTGAGTAAAAAGTGAGTAACAAATATTTTACCATATTCAGAAGAATAAAATAATTCCAGAGGGCACTGGTATGCGTATTTGTACTGCAAACAATATGTGAATCAGGCACTTCAAACACGACAGCAAATTGAGTGATGAGAACTGTATCCAACCAGAATAATAGGCCCTGAAGATTGCAGTGTAAAAGAAGATGGTGAATGCCCTTGGTTAAAAGTAAATCAATCTTTGTCTCCAAAGAAATGAAGAGTCAATACATATGACACTGAAAAGTGTTGCATATTATTTCTTATTGTTAATTTCAGTAACCAGTTTATGTAAAAAATAGAAGACATGGAGCTGTGTTTACAATCTTTCAGTGATAAAGGATGTCAAACTTTCATGCAGAACCACTAATTTATCTTTTCCAACAATCTCTCAGTTCTGATCTTGGAGTAAATCTTGGAGCAAGAGGGATATGCCTCATACAAAATATTGCATCTGTTGACTATACTTTATGACAACCAGCCTCTTATATTCATGTGTATGTTAATAACATTTCTAAAAACATAGGACTTTCTGAGAATTGTGAATATGCCCTGTACTTGTCCGTGTGTGTGCAGTGGACATGTCCATATTTTGTTATTAGAAATACTTTCTTCATGAGGGTTATTCCCACTTCTGTGTTAATATATAATGGGATATCATATAGGCTGCTGATCTACCTGAAGGAAAGCCTGGTTATTTTGCATGGAATGTTATGTGCAATGCATCTTATGATTTCTTTCCAGAATAACTATTTTTGTGGTTTGCTCTGTTCTGAGGCATATGCACCTAATCCATTATGATGGTTTTTAACATGACTACAGCCAAATATTTAATAGGCACTTGTGGGAAATGTTGGAAAAGTCTGCAAGATTCATGAGATCTGCTGCTTATTTAGAATTTCCTCAAATAACATAAACAATCCTCCTCTTTCCCATGATGCCACAGGCATAAAGAACTGAAGAAGTAGCAGCAGGGGCCTTCGAAAAAATCGAATATCCTGCTCTTTAAATATCTGTGTATAGATCTGCAGGTAAATATTGTTAAGAGTGGTGCTGAAGTAGCTAAATGTGGTTGGGGGAGTTGGTATTTTTGTTTGTTGGTTTCTATGCTTTTGGAAAGGAAGTCTCCTACCATTTGCCATTCAAAATATTATCAGTAAGTGGAATTTCTACTGGTCTCCTAGAAGTTGTTAACTGGTGAAGTACAAAGTTAGTACCCGGTAAGTACAGTGAAAGGCAATGTGGTTGCTGACATCAGTGGGAGATACATTAAAGCAGAGCTGGACCTGGCTAACCAAAGTAATACTGAGTTCAAGTAGTGTTTCTAGAAATTATCCAAATTACAACCAGTCATACAACAGGTGAGCTGTTTGGGCTTGTTGAACTGAATTTGCACCCAACTGGACATATGCCCAAATTCATGTACATGCTATCCTGTACTTTACCCATATTTCAGAGAGATGGTCTGGTAAAACAATTACTCAACTTCTGGGTGAGTTTTGTCCTTTGTTCTGTTTTTTTTTGCTGTGCATGTGTTTTTGTTTTCACCAATTATTATCTGAAATTTATCTATACTCTTTCTGCTTTTTCAGACTCCTTTGGTCAGTAACTGTGTATGTTTCCACTCACCTAGTTCCCATTATTTGGTCCTTTAAATATATTTTAACTGACTCTGTAGGCTAAAGATCAAACAACTCACATTTATCAAGAGATCACTAGTACAGAAAGAGCATCAGTCTAGAGGGAAAGGAGAATCTGCAAGAGACCTGTATGCTTGTGAAATCCTTGTCATACAAGTCAAACTTACGGTGTGATAGTTGATATTAATCCACATTCAGAGTTATGGACTGGGAGAGTCAGAACTCCCAGTCCATTGCAATGATGGCAGAACTATACATGCTGAATAAACCATTTCAGACTCAACCCTTATTCCAAATACATATATATTTCATGTACAGTGGTATGCTGTGTTTGGTACCCTGCTGCTGAGTGCTCTTTTCAGCTGCAAAAACAATTTCAGTGAGTTATATTGTTTGGACTATGGAATTTATTGACCCATCTTTTCAGGCACTGGCTACCCTTTGAAAAAAGCTAGATGGTGCAGTTACTTTGCCATCCATGGCAGCAGTAAGAAAACGTGTGGGTTGTGGTCATGATTCTTACTGACATCTTATATCCTAGTATCTAATAACAGCTGACAAAAAGGCACCTGAATATCTTCCTTCAATCCTTTAAGGGTTACAAACTCAAAAACAGCAAAAACAAGACTACTATGCAAGGTGATTTTGATGTGTAAATTTTATTTATGTGAACTAAGACTAATGAGCCATAATAAGACCTAAATGTAAAATGTTTGCAGCAGCAGCACCATCATGACTTCTATTCCTGATGGGCCTAGTTGTATCAAATCTCTGGCAATGATGAGGAATGAAATAGTATCAAGTATTTTTCTTTTTTTGAATTCCTTTGGGTTATATGCCTGCAGTATTTATAAAATCAAAACAGCACTTTCTGGCAGCTCCTCTGAGGAGAGCATTCCCTTCCAGCTTGCAAACCTAGCATGGCGTTGCCATGCCACATTGGTGGGGAAGCAACCGAGCTAAGCAAAAGAAAAGAATGACGTTTCACTGTTTTGCAGTCTACACATATTTTCTCAGAAATCAGATATTTATTCAGTAACTTTCATGGAATAGACAGTGGCAGTAAGCTAATATTTGAAGTTAATATCAGAACAAGTTATCGTAGCTGCAACTACTTATTTTATCAGTAATTTGTTCAATATAAAATAAATAGTTTCATGTTGTGTAGAAAAATAGTAAAAAGGTATTTTGAGTCTCTATCAATGGGATCATGTAAAGGGATCATCATCACTTTATCTTTAGTTTTCTGTGTTTGAACTAGCTGTCTAGATATCTTTCAACCAAAATACTGAGTTATAAAGGCCTTTGACATAGGCCTTTCTGAGGTGTGATTCATTTTGCCTATTTCAGACATCTACCTTAGGATGAGATAAATTGCACTCCAGAAGCACCAATTTTTCTCCATTGATTTTAAATTTTATCTAGATTATTGGCCTAGAGGTAGGTGTCTGCCACATCTAAACTATCAATGTGAAAAAAAAATCATGCATCTAATGTTAGTGGAGCTGAATCCCACTCAATATTTCAATATTTGGAAATGGTTGTTGCTAGCGGTATTTACCATTAGCTGCAATGCATGTCTTGAACTCAATATACCACCACTGATGCTCTTGTTTTCTCTGTGTCCATGTAGCTGTCAATTACATGGAGCAAATTTGGACTTACAGATAATATTTGTAATGTAGGTGTATTGCTGAATCTGTTGCCAACATTGAGAAGTACTTTAGGATCATATTAGACATTGTTGGAACATAGAAAATTCAGGCTGAAAATCACATCTGAAACAGCAATGTACACAACAATATAAGGGTAAACCTTTTCTGGAAGTTATCCCATTTTATTCTATCTTAATTAAACAGTGATTTTAAGAGTAGAGAAGATCCACAGAGGAAATAAATTAAAATTGTCTTTTTAGGAATTACCTGTGTCACAAAAAAAAAGGGAAGAAAAAAAAAAAGGATTGGATGCGTGCATTCAAATCATAGTTTTACGAATTTTAGGAAATTTGGAACTGGAGATGTGCCATTGATCATTCCGATAACCATAGCTGAATTGCATGAAACTATACATATGCCCAGTTGATTGTGTAGGAGTGAGAAGGAAGCACAGAAAGATGCATGGTATCACAACCTTAATTTTGTATGTGCTCTTTGGGAGTGGTTAAATGGTTCTTTATAGAAAACAATGCTGCCCATTTGGAAAAAGTGACATCTCAAAAGCTGCATCTGGAAAGTAATGTCCCAACAACAAAACACCAAATTGAAATAGAGCACAGTCAATTAGTCACCGAGAAAAAATCCCTGCATGAGAAATGATTTAAGCTTGTATTTCTTGAAAAGTTACAATGCTTATCTTGATACACAGTGTGATAGTACGAGCTGCAAATCTTTTCATATAAGGGAGATTATTTCAGTGAAATGACAGACATTAACTTTGTGTTCTGAAAGCTGAAAATGAAAACCAGATACATGTGTTCAAGGCATTTGCTGAATGCCATTTTTCAGCAGCGAGGCTAAGCATATAGATTCTGGGGTAAAAGTGCTATTGAGGGAGTACATTGGGATCATCTGCAGTTTCCAAAGCATCTGATAGGATCCACTGTTAATTTTTTCCCAGGCACAGGAAGGTCAAAGTCAAAGGGGCTTTTTGCTTAGGCTGAACAAAATAGTGAACTTAATGAGATTCTTCCCCAGGCAGGCGCCTGCAAGAAGATGATGAGAAAGGGCTGCTCAGTGACCAGGGGCCATGAGGGATGGCTGCTCAGAGGGCAAGGATGGCACTTGGAACTGGTAAGAGGGACAACAGATCAAGCGCACAGTCTGCCAGAAGAAAGCAACGTTTTTGCTGCTCTGAGTTCGTGCAAGATAACCATGTAGCACTGCCAATGTCATGGTACAATCCCATCCATGCTTCCTGTTTTTTTTTTTTTTTAACCTCTTCCTACTGAGTGTTAATTTGCAATGCTGTTGGCTCTCGCAAGCCAAGTCTATTCTCCAGAGAACAAATGCAGAAATGCACGGAGGAAGAAGCGTTTTGTGCACTAGCAGAGCTTTGCTCTAGTGCGCACATGAGATAGCTGGGAGTCCTTCCTGGCTGGAGCCTTTCTCGAGGAGAATTTCTGTGAGGAAGCTCTGCCAGGAGACAGTGTGGGGATTTGTTCTATGATATCCAACATCCCTAATGAAACACAAAATGACAATTATCTGTGCTGCAAAGTACTGTACTGATGCACACAGCAAAAAGTAGTAAACAGCTGAAGGACAGGCTCTCCTTCCTACATAACAACTTGCACTATCATTATTTCTTATTACTAATGCAGTATAATCAGCATAATGCTTGAGTTGGGCACTCTTTGAAAATGTGAGTTAATAAAATTTCTGTGGCCTGTATTTTGTTAAGAGAAGCCCCCAGTGAACTTGTTTCATGAACATGTTGTAATATTGTTAAACAATCGTATTAGCAAAATGCTTGTTTAGAAGACTAATAAGCTAACTGTTGTGTATATACATGTGTAGCAATTATGCAGAGAACTGCAACTTCACCATTCGTAATACTGAATGCAAGTGCAAGGAATTCCCTTCAGAGAAATTGCTGTGCAAGGGTGTGATTAATGTCCTAGTAGATCAGGGGACCATCTTGGTACTTGCGTATAGTTGTTTCTTTGGCTGTTGCTTTGGGATGCACATGGTACCTCCAAAGACAGCTGAAGGCCTCTTCCATAAGGGCTCTATTGCCTGCATCACTCCCGAGGAATGATGGTGGCTAGCTGAGATGTGGAGTGTGTGTATACTTTGACAGGGGCGAATGCAGAACTGCACCATGACCACATACAGAATAGGTGTTTTCCAAGTCTGTGAGAAATAGCTGGATCATTTGCCTTACCTGGACTGCTTGTATAAGACTGCCTGCATAAGACTGAGAAGTGGGACTATCGATGATAATCTCTCATTCTGAGGCTTAGAATGACTGTTTGGAAATGAAAGCTGATGCTTTGTAATACTAAGAAAGTAAGTCCATGAAACAAACAAACCAAAAAAAAATACTTTTTTTTCTGTAATAAAAGTGGATCCAATTTAGAGTGCTCTGTCCAAGATGGTTATGCTGTGCCTCCAAAAGGGCACCAGACTTTGCTTCAGGCTTCTCCTCTGCTCAAGCAGGGTGTATTTGAATTCGAATCTACTTTCCACTAGATTGCACAATAAAATCATGCCTCTTTTGTGCATGCTTTTCCTTCCATCTGCCCACTTTGTAAACTTTTTGCCACAAAGTGGGACAACTTCAGCCAAAGAGCCCAGAATGGGCTATCTGAAGAATATCTTGGTACTTAGCACTTAGTATATGTGGTGTTTAGTGCTTGGTACTTAGTCTTGGGTCTACGCTGCCCAAGACCCAAGTCTTTCTCATGCCTGATCCAGGTGGACATAACTGAGCCTGATCCAAGAAGATATTCCCCAGTTGTAGGTTTACAGAGTCTTAAGCATGAATTGGACACGATCCTTATAAGACCATACCATGTAGGGCTTGGGATGCCTTCGCTAATTCACTCCATTAGACACCTACCCTAGAGCACCACTAAAGATGCAGGAATCATTTGTCTCCCTCTATTGTCAGTAACAAGACAGCATCTGGAGAACTGAATTTGTGTGGAACTAATTCAGAGAATCATAGAATCATAAAATGCTTAAGACTGGAAGGGATCTCTAGAGTTCATCTAATCCAACCCCCTGCACACGCAGGGACACCTAGAGCACGTGGCACAGGGTGGCATCCAAGCGGGTTTTGAAGATCTCCAGAGAAGGAGATTCCACAACCTCTCTGTGTCCACATTGTTGCCTAAATACTGGATTTAGGGGCCAAAAATGACATTTGAAGCTAATGACTTGCATAAAACCACAGAAGAAATTTTCTTCAAGAGAGGTCGGTAATAGAAAGCAGATATTCTTAGAACTAATCCAGAGACTTAACACACAGCCACTCTATTGAAGCATGAGTGCAGGCTTTTTACACAGCTTACACATTTGCATGGAGATGCCACCATCCTTACAGTGGTTTTATTATTCTTTTTTGTTATTATTATTTTTCTAAGCTCTTAATCTAATTTTTATATCAGTGAGTTTTGTAGGTTGTACTTAATATCTACCTATTAAAAATGCAGAAATAATAAATCTATGGTTGTTAAGAGTTTTAAATTTAATGCTCTTGCAGTTTTCTCTTGTCCTTTCTAGCCAACAGCAGTGAGATTTAATCGACACCATACCCGTGCCCAGTAATCACATTTGTAAGCAGAGTAAGAAGTGAGGTGTCATAACTAAAAGACCAGTCAAAGCCTTGAACAGAGCAAGATAAAGCATTTCTGATGTATTGATACTTGCTATATTTTTCATGTATTCATTTCATTTGTATTGTTTACTGATATTTTTAATTTGATTTCTCCTGAATCAGAGTCCTGAAGTGTCTGGGGGAGAGAACAACCTATCTTACAGAATAACCAGTGACATGACATTCCAGGACAACTATTGTTGAAGTTTGCAGCAGATTAAGACCCTAATAACAAACTAGAATAAGATTTTGAGGAGACAATATGTTTCAATTGTTATTTTTCTGCATACCTAAAACCAGTCAGCATGAGTGTTTTAAAGCAACTGGGCATGACTAAGCTCAGCTTTGCATTCAAATCATGAATTCAATTGTTTCATTTTTATTTGATTTTATCTTTTATATTGTTGATTGCCAGATTCAGATGCCCTGTTTATTCTAAACATAAATCTTCTGTGTTGGCAATACCCTTTAAGAGTGGTAGAAGAAAAGATCTGCTACATACCTCCATCAAAAAACAAGTCTTCTGCTATTCTCTTTCTTTCCTACGGTATTTCAACAGAGTCTGTATAACATGCACTCAGAACAGAGTTTCCTGATTTTTTTCTTTGTTCTTTATTACTTTGTGATATCTGAAGTTAATTCATTAACAAATATGTCATGCTATCACAAAATTTTACAGGATCTCTCTTGCACATCAAAGTTTTGTAATAGTTCTGTCTTGGTGTGTTCAGGCACTGCAGCTTATTACACAAGGGTCAATTTGATTTTTTTACTGGTACAGTAGCTTGTGCCTGAAGACCACCCTTAGAGAGGCCCCAAATGGCTTTACACTCCAGTGGGCTCTTTGTAAAAGGAACATAATAGGGTGAAGCACAGAGATTAGGGAAGTGGTACATAATTCTAGCAGTGAAGTTTGGCAGTAAAGAACAATTCAAACAGTCTGGTACAAAATTGAAATGCTACCTTCCTTTTCCTGTGTGTTTTGTTTTGCTTTGTTTTGTTTTGTTTTGTTTTGTTTTTTAAGGGAGATGATGAAAGGAAAGAAATGGGGAAAAGAAAATGTTTTGACTGAAACAGAATTGTCTTTCACATTAATAATTTTGCTATAGGGCACTCTTTCCTGTAGACTATAATGCTTAGTAAGTGCTAGTTTCTTTTAAAAAGCAAAGCAGGAACCTTGTCTGAAGAGCGATATCCATGTGCCATCCCAGCTGTGCCACAGTAGTCCCAGAAACAGGAATCTCTCCTCAGCAGCTGCCCATCCCACATGCTTCCCAGCTTCCTATTTTTGCTTTCGATCATCCTTTGCATGCTGCAGGCACAGGATGGCTTACAGCTGCATGACACCCTCACATTGACCTATGTGTGCATCTGTTCCCTGCCATTTCATGTAATAAGTTGCAGTGCCTGAACACACTTTACCTCTCTCCTTGGATCCAGCCAGGATCCCAAATGTTCCTTTTGATCCTTAAACTGCATGGAAGTAGGGCAAATGGGACAAATGGGACACTATGCTTTTTCTTTATTTATTTTTGCATATTGGGAGCATTTATTTGAATCACTTTTCTTCAGAAATAATGGTTGTAAATACTCATGCTTCTTATACCTTTTGTGGCACTAAACTGACACATGAACAGCACAAACATTGTGATGCTCTTTATCAGCAACACTTGTTCCTCATCAGCCTGGCATTCTTTAGGCATTTTCCATAATATATATTCTAGTCTTTCTGTCATCATACCTGTTTTTTGTTTTGTTTTGTTCACTCAGAACAAAAATCTGAGTGAAATCAGGATTTTGCTATTCTAGTGGGGTATCGTTGTGGTTCTGATTTATCTTTTTTTTTGCTATTCTTCTGATTGGTGAAAGGACTTCTTGTTCTTCCCCTGTCTCAAATTTGTGTTACACATAAACATATGGTTACACAATAAGCCTATATTTCTTCATCCTTTCTTATGTTCCACAGACGTTGTTACAAAACTGTGATTTCTCTTATGCGGTCTGACTTCCTATTTGTTATTACTTCAGTTACCACTAGAGCAAAGGACATAGAAAATGATTTTGCTAGGTATGATGGAAAGGTCAACTGACTCACCAGGATAAAAGGGGCCTGTTCTATAAACCCTGGATTTGGTTGCACCATGTAGTGGCATAGTTCTGATGCCATCCAGTAGAGAGCAGTTGCTATATAGTCCTATTTTCTTTATCATAATGTGTGATTTACATGGTCAAAGACAAAATGCCTTTGGTTATTCTTACTTTGGAAATAAGGAGCAGGTCAAGGAAATGGTACTATTGATGAGTACTGGCACTGGCAACAACCATTAATCATATCTAAGGTATCCTATACAAAAGCGTTATCTGTATGATAGCCTCTTGTATGATAACCTCTGAGAATTTTTAATAAAGTTAAAAGTAAGTGTTGATTCTAAAAGCAAGAATAGTATAAGGGAGGGAGAAATACCTATGTGCTGGGGCAGGAAAAGTTGCATTGAAAGTGATTTTGGAATTGGAGTCTGAAATATTGAGCATTTTAGCTTCTTTAAGTGAATAGACAATGAAACCTATCTCAAAATTTTAAATGCCAGACTTCTCGGGAATAGCTGTAGAAGATCACAATAAGATGTGGTAGCCGGTCATTCTTCTTATTCTCTCTGGGGATTTGTCTGGGTGTGTGACAGAATACTTACCTGTTTGTCAAAATTGAACTAATGCTTTACAAGAGATTTAGTTGGTACTGGGGAAAATACTGCAAAAGGTATCATGTTTTTCCATAGACAGAAGACAGGCAGAGATTAGACTGCAAAAATAAATAAATACATATTTCTAAACTTTCAGAAACCTCACAATTCAAAAAAACCCAACATATACCATCCCAAGGAAAATACAACACCATATGGAGTGTTATTAATGCATCATGCTAGCCTTGAAATCTCACAGGATAGTGTATTATGCATCGTGGGTAGGAGAGGGTTGTGTGCAATATAGTTAGTGTTTAGCCAAAATATATATATGTTTACATATCAGAGAAAGAAGCTGTTTTCCTAAAAAGGCACTTAACAAGTGTGTCCCACTTAGCTGGGATATTACATTCTCAATGCTCTTGCTTTATCTAGTCATAACTTATTTTTTGTAATGAAATAGAGTGCCATATAAGTCAAGAATGTTCCTCAGGATGACACAGCTCCTTTGGACTTGCTGTGATTGTTTCTTCTAGTGACCTACGGCAAGGGCCAATAACATCTTAAAGATACTTGGAAAATAATAGTATTAAAGATAGTGCTTTTTCTCGTTTCCCTCTGCAAATGCTAGTTTTCTTACATTCATTTTTCACATGTATGACTACTGTTTAATGGTCAAAGTTTAGTTTTCTGGCTGTGAAGAGCAGACAGTGTTAGTGTGATATATGCTTCCTCAGCACAGCAGCATTCGAAACGCGGTTATATTCAAAAGCAAAAGTTGTGTCAATCTATCTCCTCTTGCAGATCCTGCTGCAATAATTCAAAACATTTTCCTTGCCCATGCTGGGCAGTGCTGCTGAAAGTAAGGCTTTCTTCCTTGGCTGCCTGGGCCGCAAAGGCAACAGCCTGATGCAGAAAGGCACAGCAGCAGCAGTTTAAGCTGGTGATGCTCTCAGACTCTATGGGCGATGTTTATCAGAGTCTCCAGAGATATTTCCAAAAAGCATAACAGCTTTTTTAACTGTCTTCAGCAGGGGAAATTGCGTAAGAAATTTACCTTTTGAAGAAATTTACTCATTTAAATAAATTTACCAAGCAAGGGAAGGAATACTCTTATTGCTCAGCTCCCAATATTGAGAAGAGTGGCTAGAAGAGAAGTTTGACTGCAAGCTTTCTGTGGACTCTCAAATTAGTCTTTTTTTTTTCCAAATTTAATCTTTTTTCCAACAGGATGCAGAAAACTTACGCATTACTCACAGTTTTTCCTTGATATATTACTGTAAATTTCATCGTGCCATACTCAGTATGAATACTCAGTCTATGTTTGGTTGCATTTGAATTTATTTTTGCTAGAAAGACCGACCTTGATTCACATTGTCTTATCTACATAAAGTCCCTTTAATATCAATAAAATTACTTGTGTCTGGTATTCAGCATGAAACAACCAGAATTTGGCCTGCCAACTATAATACTCATGGTGGCAGAGACCTGTAATTTTCTCTCCTTCTGTGGTATTATGGAATGTGTGAATTCCTTCTCTCTGTGGTATTACAGAAGGACAGAAGCATTTCATAGTCAATATTTCAACCAGCTTACAAACGGAAGTCCTGTGTTAGCTCCCCTGTAATTTAGGCTTGGAAGATTGGCTTGGCTTGAAAACTGACAAATGTATTTCAAATGCAAACCACTAGATGACAATTAGCCTAGAAATAGAGGTTATGTCCATTTGCATGGTAATGAACAGTTCTCTTCCAAGACATGTCAAAACAATCAGAAGAGACTAATGAGATTTTATGTGAACCAACTGGTGGACATTCTCCTTTATTTTAAAATAATCTTGGTGGCAGTGGATTATTATTCAATTTGAAACAATATTATTGCAAGTCTGGTAGCATAAACACATTGCAGAAATCAATCTGCAGTCACCATGAGGAGCATTGGTGAAATATTCTGTGGCTGGATATTAAATGATATTTTTATGCCAATATACTGGACAGCTGGTTACTTAACCAGACTTGAGATAAATTGTGTTAAATGGGAGAAAGGCCACACTGGTGGGACACAGTAATGCAAACTTCCACCTTTGTATGTAAAGGATCTAAGATCTCTGTAACTTCAGGCAAACATGACTCTTGGTGTTTTCCCAGGCCCTTGCACAGGAAGTGGTGACAATCAACCTCTGGATTCCTGAATATGTTGAAGCAGACCATCTTTGGAGAGGAAGAATGCATACTTGGTCTAATTGAACAGTAGACCAAAATATGGGTTTACTTGATCTCCAAAAGAGAGCCTTTGGAGAGGGACGAGGCTTTGGTGAACAATATCATGATGATGATTCTTTGCAACCCAGACCTTGTGCTGCTCTAACAACACTATTTTTACAGTATCTGCATAGAATTGGCTTTTAATCTTCATAGAATTCTCTGGAGGCATAAGCAAAGCTTGGATGACAATAATCAGATGTGGCTGTGGTAGCTGTATCTGAGTAGGTAGTTTGGAGGAGGAGAATATGATGCCTGGTTAAGGGAGCTGGAAGAAGCAAAAGGTATCAGAGGTAGTCAAAGGCAAAATGTTTACCATCCCTTTTTCCAGCGGTTGCAATGAGAGCAAACAGATGTGTTGATGAACACAGCAGCATGAAAGTAAGCAAGATCTTGCCAAGCAGCAAATGAGAAATACCATTATTTGACATACACTTATCCTGGGTGGTTGTGGCGTGAAGCAAGTGATGAAATGTGTTCTTTGCTCTCAGAACATTTGCCATCAGGTGGTAGTTTGGACTGATTCTTTTTTTCTTTATTTCTCCCCTTCCACAGCTCTATATATTCTCATCTAACAAGCTGTTATCTAATAAATCCATCCAACTCTGGAATGAGGTATTAGTGTGGTGCAGGATTCAATTGCTATATGTGGGATGTGCATGTTTGTGAACTTTGTCACTTAACACTGTGTGCCTTGTTAGTGCCATTCCAGTGCTTTGAAGGGATCTTTCCTTCTGACATATGAAATGACTGTAAGTATTGTTTGGGCTTGGCCTATCCCTTGTATGGATTAAGTGGCATTATACCATTAAGCTATCTATTTTACTATGTAATCCAATCCAAAATGTGATATCAAATTATCTTGCAAAGGCAGAATCTATATCCAGCACAACGAGGTACCACCTAGGAGGAAAGCTGAATACACAGTAGAAGACACATGAAAAATGAATCCTCTAAGACAAATTTATTTAATGTTTCTGTTGCCTTTTTTCCTCCTGGTATATTAAAATTCATCATAACTACTGATTGGTTTAAAATAATATATAAAAAACAAGGAGACTAGCTCTTTTTTTTTTTTTTTTTTGGCATGAGGTAACTGTTTTTCTGACTGTTGACTGTACTTTTTAAGCCACGTTTAGAATGACCCCATTATGGTTACGTTTAAATTCTGGGTAACTTTGGGAAGTGATGGCCCCTGTCAGGGCTTTTAGTATACATGTAGTATCTTATAAAATAGAGATGAGTGTATCTTGAAAATTTTTATGGTGAAAGGGAGATAAAGGACTTTAAAATTAAGGATATATGAAATGCAGGACACATCAGCTGACCTTAAAGCTGCAGAATAAACTGTGTCAGAACATGAAGTCATTTTCTATGACTCTTGAACTGTGCAGGCTTATGTTTTTGTTTGTTTGTTTTAATTAAAAATACTTGTCTGTATAACACAATAACATATGGAATGCTGATGGTTTAGAAACTGGGGAATCAGTCCATTTGAGTCTTTTTATATAGATTCAGCTGTCTCTGAGTTTAGATCCTGAATAAAATCCTTGCTTTTTACAAGGTCTGAGCTTATCAAAGACAAGATTTTAGTCACTGTCAGGCGTGGATATAACAATTTACTAAAGGAAATCATGTGAGCTTGACATCTGTATTATCCAGCTCGCAGCCAATGTATTTAGCCATGAAAGTGAGGGGCAGTGGATAGAGAAAAAAAAAAGTAAGAATCAAAGGCACTTAAAATGATTTTTTTTACTGGTTTATAGTATTGTGAAATTAAAATCTTTTGTAGATTTATGGACCTGCTCCTAGATTTTATGAAAAGCCATGTTGTTCTTTCTACTCAGTTCTGTACTATAATTAGACGTGGTAAGTCTCCAATGATTTTAATTATTAATGAAGTGGGTACCTGAGCATGCACTTAGGCATTGGCCTAGCAGTGATTTGTGACCACTGGTAAGAGATGTTTCATGGTCAGAGAATTGATGGTCCAATCTTTCTGTCTTGTCTGACTTCCTATACCTTAAGAACCTAAAATCTTCTGAGAAGGTTATGTGAGATGCAAACATATATTTTGCAAATTTACCAGGAAGCATTACTGCTGCCTGTAGTAGAAATGTCCATGTACCATCAGAAATTTTAAATTGATGAATCCCTAAGTACATGCAGTATCTTTTAAAATTTGAGGACTAGATTGAAAAAGGACATAATGTGCCATGGTGTTGGGCACTGCAAATCCTCGTCTCTCTACTCATTTAGATACCAGCAAAACACACATCCCCATGCTATGCACCTGTGTATTTTTTCCTATGCACGGAGAGACTTCCATTACTAAAAAATATGTCCAGAGAAGTCAGTATGCAGGGTAGAACAGCATACAAGCTCAGCTGATAAAACAATGACACAGAAATTGTTATGTTCAAGCCTTGTCTTTCTGCACTTGACACCAATCTGTGGACTAGGTTCACTTCTCAAGTGCATGTGCACAGAGAGCAAAATTGATGGGGTCTCAATGCATCCTGTGTCAGCTCTTGCCTTCACAAGGTAGATGGTGAGGCTTCCTTTCCTTCTGTCTTTTTCTTTTTTGTTTTTCCCGTCCCTCTGATAACTCTTAACCATACTTTAGGATACTGTGAGTAATTTCTGAGCCCATCAGCTTCTATCAGGATGGACAGTGCTTGTAGCATATGTGTTTTGTGGTATTTGACAAGCTCACAGAACCAGCCTGTGCCTTCAATATCAGAACCGAAATATGGTTCACGAAAACCTGTCCTCTTAGTAATAACTTTTCTAACAAATTGTCAGAATTTTAAAATACAAAATTTGTGGTGTAATTCCACTCACGAAACTTTTGAGAATGTTTTTTGGTAGTAGTCATATTTGATCCAGCAGGGACCTGGAGGTAAATAATGGAAGTTTCCACATGATCACTGCTGTCAAATGTTTCCTATTGAAAGTATAAAATGACAAACTTGCGATGTACAGCTTTCTGCTTCAACTAAAGATACCTGAAAAATAATCGTGCGAATGATTTCTTCAGTTTGCACTTATTTTTAAACTCTACAGTGTCTTTCTTCTGTGTTTTTGAAACTTGTGCACTTTTTTCTGAAGGATTGTCAAGCCATCACCTGGACTTTACTAATGGGAACATTTGGCATGCTAAATTATATGACTAAATGCTCTTGCTGAGAACCGCCTCAAAGATTCATGAAAATACTCCAAAGATTCTAAGTGACTTCCATGGACATTAGAGTTCATATTGATCAAAATCAATTATGATATGACTTGTGATTTGTGAAAGTGATAATTAACACAATCCTAGTTAATTAAATGGATACTATCATGAAATTAGAATAACATGATATGCAAATATTCTGAGTAGCAATTTCATGGATAATGTACAGACTTTGAATTATTTGATGAAAACCATTGGTAATACGTGAATGCAGAATCAGCTGAAAAATGAGGTGGCTTTGTTCTCTAGTGTCAATGTACAGGAAAACACGTACTCACGTGGTGTTTTATTTCATGGACTGTTTTTGACAAGCTGTTCTCTATATTCAGGACCCTTGAATTAACTTTACAATACATTTCTTAATGGTGTATTTTCATGATAGTCACAGGGTTATGTAAATGTTACACTGTCCCCAATCATTAATGGTTCATAAAATTTTATGAAGGCAGTATAGATTTTTATTTTTTAATTCTGTGGTATAAACCAGTAATTTCAGTAAAACATTTGAACAGCTTGAATATTATTTTTTTCTTAGGAAGAATCAGTCATACATGGAGCTCTTGGTTCTTTAGCCCACATTGTAATGGACACGGTCTTCTGGCTGAGTTAGTTAAGTAATATTGCTAGTTGAAGAATGGTTGGGATTGTAGTCAGTGATGGACAGGTGACTATTTTCTCACTAGAAAGTAAGAATTTTTATCTGTCAGTCTAGTATTGCAAGGTCATTTAAAGAACTACCTAACAAAATGTGAACTTGAAGATCACATGCTACTGTCAAATCAAGAAACGTGGTGATTTTGTGCAATAGAATTTCCTGGTTGTAATATAAAGGAAATCTCTCTAAAGATGGCTATTTTCAAAGACAGTAATATGTGTGGACTATGGTCACATTTGCAGTGAGCAGATACCATGGACATAAAGCTATTATTAAAGAATAACTCACCAGTAAAATAATAATTTATACTTGTAATCATCTCACAAAGGCCAAAACATTTACCACAATAGATCTTTTTTCCTGGTAGAGTTCTCTTCAGAGCATATTATTGCTTTTTGGAAATACCAGTAGTATCTGTTTTATGTAGTGTAATAAGGATATTTTTGTGGGTTTCAGCAGCTTGTTTATTATACTTGCCATGATTTAGTTTAATGTTATGACCACCCTTTCTTCCTATACTCTGTGATAGCACCCTTCATGCTGTACATTTCCTTTGTGTTTACATAGCACTATCAAGAACTCAAAATTGTGTCTTTTCACTTTCAACCTGCAGTCTGAGGAGTCTCATAGGATTTGGGGCTTTTTGTTGCCTTCAGGGTAACTTATTATTATGTCAAACCAGACTGTGATTTATTGGAGGGGTCACCAGTGGTGTAAAGTGTCTTTAATTTCACTCTGGAATTTAGGAACTGTTTTCTGAGAATAATTAACTAAAACATGTAATTTATTCAAGCCACTTCAAGGCTAGCTTAGATATGTTTTTAATATTTCTTGCATTTTAATACATCAACTGATGCAGCCATTATTTTTGTTCTAACTACTCCTGACATGAAAAGGGAAGAGGATAAAGGCGTTCCCACTCATTTGTTAATATATACAAGTTAGAAAGCCCTTTCCTTTTCTATTTCTCTTTGATTTTAAGAAAACACTGGTATGTACAGTTATGCTTTGAAAAGAAGCTGGACCTAAATTGTAGCTAGTTTATTAGTCATCACGTGGAATGCTGCTTGGAATTCAAGGCAATCTATATTTTGACAATACCTCAATTCCTGCTGAGAGTAGTGCCAGTTCCAGCAATCACATTAGTAAGAAGATGGGCCTCCAATCTTCCCTGTTTTTTAATGTTGTACATATCTTAGTGGAAGGATGTGAAACTTGAAAAGCTGCTTTAATTTTCCTTTTTTTTTTCTACATGGCTAAGTTATCATAACAATGCTGACCATAAACAACTTGATTATTCACTGCTAGCAGGGGAAAATACTGGCACTTTAGTTTTAGTCCTATAAGGACGAGGAAAATACCACAGTTCAGCACTGAATCTGAGCTAGTGCTACTGAAGAGGGCTGCCTTCTTTTCAAGGGCTATTTGTTATGTGATATGTAGTGAATAGTCAACCTTTTAGTTACTTTTATCTTATTTGCTCATTGTATCAAAACACTGTTTTCTGCTGTTAACCTGTTTCTTATAAAGAAGATAGCGTAGTTCACCAAAAAAAGTCAAAAAAAGCTTGGGTAAGTTTTGGTGTATATCTCGTGAAAGGGTTTTTTTGAAGAAAGGATTGCCAGTGGTCATTTCAGGTGTGGAGTTCTATGTATTTAAACAGCAAATAATGTGAATTTATCTGAACTTCAAAGTAAAGAAAGTAAAGGCAGGATTTTCTTTTTTTTTAATATTGCTTCCTGTTTGTTTCTAATAAAATACTTCTAACTGGGGATTTACAGCGATGTAGATTTGCAGTCAGGCTGTCTGGGTTATCAGTGGTTGCAGCCAGATTTATCTCTGTGTTCTCCTTCCAAGTGCCTGCATCATAGCATCCCATATGGAGTAGGAAATGCGCTTCCTCATATTTAACCCCATATACAAGGATAATTGTCACTCTTTGGAAAGGTGGTCAGGACATAAGGGCAGGCACACACGATTTATAACGTGGATCCAATATTATTTATTTGAAAGCTTGCTGAATGCCAGGAAGTTGTGGTTACCTTTGAAGACTTCAGCCTGCTTTGAGACTGGGGGAAATGGGTATAGACTGCATGGTGCTGGAGAGCTGGGAAGCTTGAAGCTATTTGAGAACATGCCCTGTGGCATCTGAGGCACGATCCGATGTGTGCGATGTGAATAGCTAGGCCACATCTTCTGTGGTGGATCAGTGGCAAATAAACCTTGTCACACTTATTTGCCATAAGTCAGAGAAATTGGTGATGTGACTTCTCAAGAGGAGATGGAGGCATGAATCATTGCCCATGAATATGCTTTCAGCAAGATTCTCTAGCAGCTTGCATACGCTCTTTGAAGTCACAATATTAAACAAGGGCAACAATGGATAGCTTCAGTTTATCTGTTACTGAGACAGAGGAAACTTACAGTTAGAGCTGTTAAGCTGAATTAAAACATTGGGAAGATGGTATCATTTTAAATGAAATTTGTTTGGTGACATAACAATTTAATAGTGGTTGGGCCAAGTTCTGGACTTCTAATGGCAGAGCTCAGGTAGCAGTTACAGGCAAGAAATTCAGTCAATTCACTATATCAGTATTTGATAACAGATACAAAATCCTTCCTAGGTATTTAACTTATCAATTGTGTAAAATAAATTTCTGTTTCTAATCCTGTTTCTAATATATCCTTGATAAAAGTATCAGAAAGCCAAAGTGAGCTTTTTGATATTTAGTTTTTAATATTACTTCTTTAAATGTCAGGCTTCCTACAGAAAAGAATTGCTTTGGAAGTATCCACTTTCCACTGAAGAACACTTTGAGCAGAATACTTTTGACTCAATTGTAAAAATCTCTTGATTGAATTGCAAGTGGAGAACTCAAGTACCTGAGTAGAAAGGATTTGTCCAGATGACTAAATGGTCTGCATCATTTTTACACTTCAAGCTTAAATCTTTACCTTTTTTTGATGACAAACAGAGAAGAAGGCAACATTAGGATATCCTCTAAATTCAGTGTTCCAAAGATATTAAATGTCCTCAGCTTCTCTTAAAAAGCCTCCTGAGTTAAAGGTGTTCAACACTGGGTGGGGATGGTGCGATTAACTAGGACTCATGGTTTCTCTGGCAGGAAGTGATGTATCTCAGGAAGGCCTCTCGAACACACATTGGAGGCAGCCTGTTCAGTGACGGAGGAAAGCACAGAGCTGTAACTCAGGTGTGGGATTCTTCTCATATGAACTCTTTTGCTGGCTCCTTCAGCAATCTGTAGTCATGTGTTCTCCTTTGTGAGGCAAAACAGTAGAGGCAGAGGATGGTGGCAGTTGAATAGTTCAAGTGTATATAACGAAGATTTCAGCATAAACAAAAACTTGTATTGAAGGGTTTTTCTTCGTGAGATCACTTCTTGCTTAGTTTTGAAAAAATACATCAGGAGCTTTTTGATTCTTGTATTTCTACTCAGAATATGTGCTTGGGGATTGTTTAAGCCTTCATTTGAAGGCCATAAATACACTGTGTGCCAACAGGCTCCTGAAAGTAGAAGACAGTGAAAGAGCATGCATTCCTTATAAAGTTTGCTCAAGATCCCATAAATTCACTTTTACTATCATGTCAATTGAGTTTCCAGTTGAATCAAGCAGTATCTGGATTAGTAGTCAAGAGAAATAACAATAGAAATGGGTTAGGTAGGATGTTGAGGACCAAAGTTCACAGTTTCTGCTTTTAGAGACAGAAATTTCAGGCCAGCTTGCCTGACTCCGTTGTCTGCACAGTGGCTGAAGTTTATGTTTAGATCATCCAAGAGGATCCCTGCTAATATGTTCCTTTTTGAGACCACTCTGTGACACAAAACTAAGTGTAGTTATTGGGGCAATTCATATACTTGCTTTGAAAGCCCTCTCCTGATGCAAAATAAAACACTGATGTGGAGGTACCTTCACTCTTCTGATAAGTTGGAAGTGGCGCAAGACTATGACATGTGGATGACTCCTGGAGAACATTCCTATTTTAAGTTCTTATCTTAAAGCTCTGTTTATTTTCACTAGAATATCAATGTCTCTGCTTAGCAATGACATTTTGCATATTGCTTGTTATTTACACATTTAATGAATCATTTATAATGTGCCCTTTACTTTGGTGTCTGAGTTCATCACCAGAAAATCAAGCATCAATTTTTAATTGTCCATACTGAGGAGCAATGCTATTTCTTTTCCCTGTTAACTAGGGGTAAGTAATTCAGCAAAATACAGAGACTGGCAGGGAAAGGAAAGGAAGACTGACACATTGTGTGTGACAGTGTTTTTGGGTTCAGGAGAGCCTATGTTCACCTATGACATCTTTTGTCTATAAGATGAACATATAAATGAAAAAATTGGGATAAGTGGAAGAAAGACTTAAGCCAGCAGTTTCTATTCTGCTGAGGAAATTGTTTCTTTATGAATAGTTTCACTGTTAAAATGAAGATTGCATGGCAGATTTCAGATTCCCTCTCTTTCCTGGGGGCAGGTTGGCTGACTTTTGTCCTGCTGTCTTTGCATGCCTGGTTGTTTGCCTCCAATCAGTGTTTGCTAAAAGACTAACCCAGTAAGTAGAAGCAATTGTTATCCTGTCATTGTTTCAGCTGCTGAAGAAAAGACCACCTAAAAGTGTGTCAGAGTCAGAAAACATTGGAGATGTTACTGTCTGTTGCATCGACAAGCCACATTTTAAAATCCTCCCTGTCACATCCCTGTATGACGCTGAGATCCTTTACATGAAAGTTCGTCATCCTTGACTGTTTTGGAAGCTTGCCTTTCACTTTTGAAATAGGGACAAGAAGGGATGAATTCAAAATGGAGTCTCATTTGTAAATCTACACCTTTTTTTTCTTTTGTATGTTTAAATTGGATAATTTATTTTAGCATAAATGCATGGGTGGTTTTATCTTCATGTGTGAAATATCATTGATATGGAAAACACTTCAGCTTCTGCAGCCATTTGGTATGATGAAGGTAAGCATATACAGTATGTAAAATATGAATCCCTCCCAGGGAAATCCTTATTTGAATTGTAGATGAGAAATTTCTAAAAGTATAATTAGCCTTGCTTGATACTCTTTTTCCTTCATTCTGTGAAGACATAGCAGCCACAAGCAAGGCAAGAAGAGAGGAAGCCCTCTCCTGCCTGTTAAGCAGACGGGAAGCATTGCCCTGTCATGTTCTCTAATTCAAATCTCACCTCTTAGCCAGCAAATCCCAGGTGGGTCCTGAGCGCAGGGATTTTTAACAAACCGAGTAATAGGAAGAATAAATAACATAACACCCTTATTAAAGGCGGCTGGTCGTAGTGCTCTAGCAGACTTTTAAAGATAGTAGTTCTTTGCTCTCATTTGAAAGGCAGAGTGCAACTTTTTGTTCTTTGGACAGACTAATGTGTGTCTCACTTCAAGTCATTCCCGGTTCTTATCCATATCAAAATGCCATAGTTGATGCTAAGCACCCTATTGCCATTGACCTTGTGTCATCCCTCTGTGTGTTAGCAAAGAGTAATGCAAGTTTGTATTTGCCTTTCTTCCTTTTATTTTCTTTATTGTATAGGCATTTTCTTATCTAATGGTTAAAGGACTCTTGACTACTCCTGCATTTTTTTGACTTCTGGACCACATCTGCTTATCTCTTAAAAATAACAGGCATTACTGCACTGAGCTTTGTACTTAAGGGTCTAATGGGGGTGCAGATATTTCCTTTTGTTCTTAAGAGACATGCTGACCAAATATTGAATATAATATAACTTAATGTGTTAAGAACAAACAAACAAACAAAAACTCACATCACTGTGACAGTAATGACTGATCTCACTATGAAAGTGAGAGTGCTACCCAGATAGCTGATGTATCCATGCTAAGAGATACTCAAAACCTGACTGACCACGATCCTTTTCAATCTGCTTGAGCAGGGGTTTGGAACTGGTGATCTCTAAGAGGTCCCTGCCAACCTCAACTATTCCGTGGTTCTGTGAAAATAATGTAACAAAAATTGAGGAGAGCATATATGTCCCCGAATAAAGGCTAATGTCCAAAATTCCCTGGGAGTGGGAGTGGGCTTCAGATTTGAGGATTTTGATGCATGCCTCCCTTTTAAAGGAAAAAATATATAAAAAAAAATAAACAAAAGAATTGAGGCTTAAGTGTCATCTCAAGATGAAAAGGAGTAAGTGCATGCATCTTGGCAAGGAGAAATGGAAGATGAATTAGGTGGAATAGGTAACTCAGGGATGGACAGAGATTTTAACAGTTAATTGAATGCCAAATGCATCAAAAAAGCTAAAAAATAGAAGACTTCTTTACTTCTGAGTTTTCTTTCTTTTCACTTGCTCTTGATGAGTGCTGATATTCTCAATTCTTATATCACCTCTGTGACTTGAAGTAAAATACCCAGCCCCTGGCAGGACTATGGGAACATACAAAGAACATGAGGTACTGCTGTGGAATTCTAAAATTACAGAGGAATTGTGCAGGATTCAGGAGAAATGCAATTTTGAAATAAACTTTAGCTCTGGGATGTTTTAGAAGTTACATGAAAGACCTAAGAAAGCTCCTAATCTATTTTCTGGAGCAGAATTAAATAAGGTAGGCAATTTGTGTAGGTCTGAAATCTTAATCTTCACTACTGAAGAGAAGGATTTATTTTTATATTTAAATAGTAATATTTTTAATAATAACAAAACAGTGTTAATGTTTGTTAAAATGGTAAATACTAAGAGTTTGGTTTGATTTCCATAGAAGCCTGCTTTTCAAGTACTGATGTGCAAAGTGTTATATGCCAAACTCAAATAGTCTAAACATTCATTTGACGTAAGCTGTGAAAAGCTGCCACATCTCCATGCAGTCTCATCCAAGAGATTAGTAAAGGAAATAGAAACATATAAACTCATACCCCCTTTGCCAAAAGTTTTTGGTTTTATTCCTGTTCAAAAGATCCTCTACCTTTTATTCCTTGTGATCCGAGGCCACGTGAGTAGAGTAAGCACAATAAAAATGCTTTTTGGTTAGCGTTGAGATATTATGAGAAGTCGGAGTGAAGGTAAGCAGTCTAACTTTGCTCATCTGTACAATAGTACATATTTTCTTCCTGTTTTTTTTCCCTTTCCTTTTTGTATTATTCCTATGCTGCTTGTCCCTTCTTCCCAGTTTACTTTTTCGGAATACATTACAGAATCTGCAGGAAAAACCTTTCAGAAGAGCAGTTAAACTCTTGTCTGTAGGTTCCTTTCTCATTTTGTAAAGATCTCTGAAGATGAGAGGTGAGGTTTTTTTAGGGCCTATGCCCCTAAAGCTGTTTTTTTGTTTTTTTGAAATCTGGCCTAATATTTTCCATCCCAGTCTTGTTGCCTTCTCTCTTCTCATATCCTCCGACAAGCACTGTTAGTCCAACCCTTCTCTCCCATACACCATATCTTACAGTGTTAAAATACATTTGTGGATTTCAGTTTGTGGGGTTTTTTTTCTGATACCGGAATGAAAGTGCCCAGGAAAGGTTAGCAGAGAAAGAGGAAATCTGGATAAACCTGTTGCACGCCATCTTTCTGAACCATAATAAGGAGGTAGTGGTCCTTTACAGGACTGCTAAAGGCCAGACTGTGCATATATACCAAGAGAGGCTTTAGTTTACACCACCTGCAAGTGCTGAACCAAGCTGAGGATCAGTGCAGGATGAGATTGCTCGGTGGCAAGCACCACTAATCTGATCTGCTCCAGTCAGCTTTACTGAATTCCCTTAAACTCTCCAGAGTTAAGAACTGAGGTACTTATCCATTTAATAAGGTTTAGTTATAAGCTAGGCTAGTGTGGGTTTGCTGTGCATTCAGCGTCATCTATTTTGAACATATTGAGCAATCAATTTAAACTTGTTATTGTCACTAGGGTCTGAAAATTTAATGAGCAATTACTAGAGTTCATTCTTTTTGTCTTTAATTTTTGCTAAGATGTTATTCAGTTTCAGACCTAAAGCAATCATGCTCTCCAGAATATTTAATTGGATGAGTCCATAATTCAGACCAGCTCCAGACCAGTATTTTTCTTTGATGATTTATTGGATTGAATGTACTTGTGAGCAAAAAAGGGAAATGCAGATCACAAGTCAGCCTATAAATATGCAGCACTGCAAAGCTTATCACATAAATGGGCAGAAGACCATGTGACTCTTCCCTATTTTTGATTATTGTATAGCTCTGTTTTTTTTCAGTGCCTGTGGGAAAGAAAAGGTCCCCCCCACAATTTGTAAATGCATAAAATGCATTTACATCTATACACATCTGCGAAGTGTATAGTTCCATAGTCTCTCATTGAGCTTACAAGAGAATATCCAGAGAACCTAGGACTTCATAACTGAATTATTTCGGTTTCCCTTTTCCTTTCCATAGCCTTTTTTTTTAACAAATCATTTACTTTCTCTTAATTCTAATTTAATTTAAAAAAAAAAGACAATCAAAAAACCCTTATTTAATCTTCTGCTGTTCTTCAAAGAGATCAACAAAATTCTCCAAAATGCAAAACAACTCTGTATTTTAAAAGACTGCAATGTTTTGCATGAACACATTGAAGCTGTTACTTAATTGGACAATCAGGTCTCAATTTTCTTATTGATTTAAAAGGAATGATTGCGATGGGACTTTTCCCTAATATGGAAAGAACTGGAAGAACAGAAGCTCTAGGTAGGACTTCGGCAAATATTTTAGTCCTTCTGCAACCTAGTCTAGTCAGGAAATGGATATAGCCCCTGCAAAGAGAAGGCTTGTTGGGGTTGGATTCTGAAAATTCTAATGTCTCTTTAGCTTTTCCTCCACACTTTCCATCAACTGAAGAAGAGCCCTGGAAAAAAATCTAGGTAGTTTTCACCAAATCTTTTTTTTCAGGTTCAGGATAACACATACAAAGTCACTTCAGAAAAACACAGGCCCTACATTTTTATACAGTTCTGACCAGGATCCCAACTCCTGGGAGCATGGAGATACTTCAGAAGCCAGTCTGCCCTCCTCTTGTCTCCTTCCCTTAGAATATTATCTTCCACCGCTTCCTGGTGGAAAAATTATTGAACCATCTGCAACCCAAAGAGCAAGCAATCCTAGTACAAAGTTATCAGGCAACAGAGCAATAGTACCAATTTTCAGGGAGGGAATAGTAGATATTTTATCTTTACTGTGTATTAATTTTTCCCCTATTTCTGCTACCCTGAAAACAAAACCATCCTGAAAGAGTAAATGAGCAACCCAGAAGAGTCATCACTGAAGGATGCCTTCCTAATATAAGCAGGTATATATTTATGACTGAAAATAAATAAGAGTTTGCTCTGTTGTCTTGCTCTGTTGTTTGCTCTGTTATTTTCAGGCAATTTAGTGTTTTTTTTTTTTTACAGAAATGGTGCTTCTCTAAAGTCCAGGGTCCAGTTACTGTGGATTAGATTAGAGGGTTTTGTTCTCAATAAAATGACCAATACCTGCTTGGAAAATCCGCTTACAATCCAGAAAAACAGGTCAAGGTGCTCTCTTCAGAAAGGCAGTCTCTGCTGCAACAGGCAGAGTTGTTGTCTACCAACCCTGTTCTTTCCTACACATTCTGAGCTGTGGAATTATGTCTGTTTTCAACATATAAAAATGCACTTGTGGCAAAGAAAAAGCTTCTGCCATTTTTGTCTATAGGTATTTGGGTATTTTAGTACAGAAGTGTGAAAACTAAAGCGCTAATAATTGACGTTGAACCTCAAGGTCTATTTATTCACAAAAAAAAAAGGTAGAAGAAAAAAAGATAGAGGAAAAAATATATTTAGCACTCAGTTTTTTATTGTTTATAAAAGCACTCTACTGTTGCAAGAATATATCTAAAATACCTAGTAGAGTATCAAAGCACACTTAGGAGCAACTGTTACATTGCACTGCCTTTTTTTTAATAATATTTTCTTATTACCTACTTCATAGGTAATATCTAAAAAGCTTTCTGAAGCGCAGCTTTTATTTGCAGTATTTTGCTTCACCTTCAAGTCTTGTTTGCATTGTGCCTTAAAAGAAACATGTTTGATGAACTCGTCTTTGCGTTCTCTTTTGTCTGGCTTTTTTGTTTTGGTTTTGTTGTGGTGTGGATGGAGTAATGTGAAAGTATGAGGCAGCAGTCATGTAAAAACTAGAGAGGAAAAAGTTCTGAAGCGTAAGCATTATATTCTTTTGAAAGACTAAACTGCTCTTTTCTGCACATAAATTTAATATTTTTTCTTTAAATTTTCTCTTCAATTTCTGCTTTGTAATTTCCAATAGATGAAACACAGTGCAGCTTGGCTGACCTTTCTCCTCTGCATATAGCTTATTACTTCCTTTACTAACTTAAATATTTTTCAGCTGAGGGCTGAGGCAAATAGATGAATGAGTTCCATGGCATTGTGTTTAACAAAAGATTAAATTTTCTAAGTACCACAAAAATGAGTCAAACATGAAGCAGCACTTATGCTGTACAAAGCATATAGAACACACACATGCATACAGTACACCTTTTAACCAAACATTTTAGTTTTTGTAGTCCTGGCAGGGATAATTCAAGCTATTATTATTTTTCTTCTTCTTTTTATGAAAGACACAATCCGTCTAAATTGGAGTTGTTGATCACTACTCTACTTCAGTACAATCTTCCTGCTAAAATGGTATTTTACAAATGTATCTTCAGATATATTCAGATATAATATAGCCTAGGTATCTGTGGCTTAATCAGCAAACTTGGTTTCAGATCAAAATCAAATCTTTTCCCATCAAATTTCACATAACTTTAGATAGTAATGAATAAATTTTAAATTTGCTTAATTTCAGTATTCAAATAACTTACTCTTATATCTGGCTATTTGACTGTTGGGAGCAAATGAATCTTTTGGACATATTATGATACTTTGTAGATAGGAGCCTATTTGTAGAACTAGAGGAACAGAGAAATTCCTTTATTTTTCTACCCAGCCAGAAAGAGTAGGTTTTTGATGGTAAATGTGTCTCTTGATGCTCGCTTTGCACACTGCAGTACTGGAGTGAGCACTGTTTTGACTTCAAGTCAGCTTTTGTTACTCTCAATATCTGCTTCAGTAAAAAACTTAACAGTGTCTCTGATTTCAGTAAGTAGCGTCTCTTTCAGATGCAGCTAGCAGATTGAGTGGTTCTAGTAAGAAACAAATTGTTTTAGAATGGCATAAGCAGGAAACGTCTTTTTCTTTATGCTATGATTTGACCAAAACCTAAAGATATCAAAGAAATATTTTTATTAAAATACATTTTTCTCAAAATGTATTTTGAGAAAATACAAAATATCAAAAAACAAAACACAAAAATAACTCATATGCTACCTTTCTTCTCACTCAAGATGTGTGTACATCTCTGTCTTCTATTTCAGTCTTTCTACTGTATGTATTTTGCTTGTTGTCCTGTGTGCCCGATGCTTCTCGCTGTTTATTCATATTTCTCAGGCCATCAGGACCCATTTGCTCTTTGTTTTCCAAAATTCTTCCTGTTCTTTTCACATCTAAAACATGTTTCTGCTCTTCACTAATATTTTCTCTACGGCCTTTCCTTCTGACATTTGGTCTCTGAGATTACACTTCTTCCTCAGCATGTGACTTCCCTGGCTTTTTCTTGAATGTAAGATTTTTCTTGCCTCTTGGTACTAATGGCAAAATTTCCTCATTTCCTCCTTCTGTCTATATGCCAGGTATCTTTATTCCCTTCTGTTGAGCTCGAGGCACTTTTTGGCTCAGTCAGCTAATCAGTAACTTGCAGGGAGACAAGATGCTAAATATTTCTGCACTGAAAACCATTTTCTTCTTTTTTTGCTAGGTTGTTTTTCCCATATGCACACATGCTCACGCCATTCTCACTCATCTGCAGTTGCCACTGACAAGGTGGATGTCCTCCCAGTGGCTGTGGGGTCTTCACTTGACTCTTTCTCCCGTCTGTTTTTGGCATTTGTGCCAACAGCATGCCTTTTCCCCTTGTCTCATCTTTGCAGCTCTTCTCTCTCTCTCTGCTGTCTTTGCTTTAATCTTGTAGTAGTTCAGTCTTTTGGAATAGATCTTTTCTAAAAGGTTGCAAATGTTTAGCTTAATATATGGTTTTCTCTAAACACGACTGAAATGTAATTTGTCCTTTTCCTAAGGCTCATGTATTGTGTGAGTTTAATGTCTGCTTTTGCAATGTAACTGTCTTTGGGAGCGTAAATGATAAATGTATAAACAGATGTTTTCAAAGAAATGTCTTTTACGCCCATGTTCTTCTAAAGAGTCAATAAGAGAGTGCAAGTTTTGTTTTTTCTACTGTTCATAGACCTGAATTCTCTATTACTAACTACATGATATGATTAAGTGACTATATTGGATAGAATTTACTGGATTAATATGTGATGAACTATGTCACCTCAACAAACTGATGAGTTATAAAGCAATTTTAAGCAGATAGTTTATGCTATATCAAAGTAAAGTTAGGGGAAGCATCATGGCATGTAAGCGTTTAGTGAGCAACACTGAAACAACCAGTTTATTCACCTAACAAACGTACAGAAATATGGTAACAGCCATTAACAGCACTGCTGATTGTGTGAATTGCAGCTTTAAGAACCCTGCTAGTTCCTGTTCAAATAGGATGGAAAGCTGTAGGAAATCTATTGCTCTCCAGTAAATATGATGGTGAATAATGAGTTACAAGTTTTGCTGCCTTCTGCTTGTGTTTGAGAAAGGCTGTTTTTGTTTTAATTTGTTTCACTACACAGAAGAGAAACATTCCTTCCTATTCTGGGAAAATGACAGTCCACTTTGTTCATACTCGAAAAAAAAATGTAGATCTTCGAATGATAAACTGAATGAAATGAATGTTTTTTTTTCTTTCTTTTTTTTTTTGTCTAAACAGACTGATTTTCTCATCAGTCAAGAGATTACAAAAAAAAATCCTTATCTTTCTGTCTGAGATTTAAATATCATAGAGTAAGAATTTATTTTACTTTATGTATGTTTGTATGTACAACAGGACATTAGTCAACAGTGGGTCATGATAAACTCTACTGCAATGTGAACACTGTTGATAAAAACATATTGTAAATCTGCATGGTCATACAATGGTAGCATAGGTGTTAACTTTTTTTCACTTTGTGTGAAACAAAAGTAAAGTAGTAAGGGATATATCTCATGTGATTTAACTTCCTGTAGTCACATGAATGTAGGAGGGAAAAAGCTTTTGCTGTCTATATTTTAATTGTCTTTTACTCATTATTTTACTGTCAAAAGATTTTGCATTATTATCAATTGTTTGTTTGATAAATTCTTCTTCTACAAGGGTAACAAGCTCCTGTATACTAAGCTCCTGTATTTTGTGGTAAAGAAACCTGCTACAATGAGGTTTTAATAAGTGAATATGAAGTTATCTGCTGCGTATTTGTTCTGTATTGTGCTCTCTATTTAATCAAAAACTTACTCAGCTGGCAAAAGTTCCCAGAGGTGAATAGGTGTCCAGTTTGAATTAGATTAAATATATTCATATGTTACTTCTGTAAATTACTATGTATTAATTAATGAATTGAATACCTTTCTGCAACAACTGAAATGAATCTGTTGTTTGGCCAAAAGTCTTTTGAAAAGCGTCTTTTCTTCTATTTTCAGACCTTATATTATTATATTTAAAGATATTTGTTCTAGCTTCTGTTGGGCTTAGTCATACAACAGTGAAAGCCTTTCTTTCTAGGGCACTGGATAGCCAGACAGTGTCATTAAAAAGCATAGGTGCAAATCAAAGTGTAAGCTAACTAAACAATTTGGCTAATGATTTGGACAAAAAATTTTACATCTTGACAAGTATGGTAAAGATGGCAATACTAATTTTTCTGGGCTTACCTACAATATTTAACCTTACAAATCTGGTATCTTTTGTGTGTGAAATAGTGCTGAAATAATTCCTTATATCACTTTTACATGCAAACAACTAATATAATCTAATTGATGGTTGACCAATGATGCACTATCACCACAATAGAAACTAGTTAATGATTCTGTCAGTATCATATGTGTATGCATTATTGAGCCTTTAAGTGTGGTGCTTTTTGCATATGACCTGTCTGGGCTATTCTATACTCTATATTTCATTATATATATGATGAAATATTCTATATTTCATCAGATCAGCCAACCTTTGACTCTAATGTGTGCTTTTGTCTTTAAAATACTGGACAAGGTTCAACATACAGGACAAATACAAACATGGATTAAGCCTTATCTAAAGGAGATAAGAAAATTTTACTTTTATTATATGTGTTTAAGCAGTTATACTCTGGTAATTTCAAGAACCTTATAAAATTAACAAAATGTGAGAGACTTCAAAGTTTTTAACCTGAAGGCTTTCATTAATGTCCAAAATGGCTTATATGAAGTTTCTCCGGTAGACCAGAACTCAGTATATTCATATCTATAATATCTACAGAGATTAAACTATGCTAAGGTATTGTAACATTTATTCGTCTGTTCATATATTTCTGTCAATCCATGTGGGTTCTTTGGTGTCTAATAACCATGAAGAACCCAATTCTACATCAGCTCACATAGGGCAGCACAGGAGGATATAAATTGTGCTAATCTGTCCTAAATGTCCTGAACACTGATATATTATGGAACTTTTTCAAAGCAGAGGCCAATTTCATTATTTTTCTGTTGGAATCCACAACCGAAAAATGCTAAGAAAGCTAATAATTTGAAGCCCATGAACTGTGCTCAGCAGTCTTGGTCAGGTGACTGTTGAAATCCTCAGGTACTGACTAGCTGACTGCTGCTCAGCTGGTGTGCTTAGCATGCAGCTGCTTTGGTGAACAAGTGGGCCTGAGCCCACATATTGAAAATCATACCTATTCTTAAAGCAATGCGATAGAGACCTAGGCCTGGTTGTTCTGAGGAAGCACAGTAATGAATGCAAGGAGCTCTGCAGATGTGCGGAAAATAATCTAACAGGAAGGTGGAACAAATTAGGAGCTTCTAATGGATAATGTCCTGATCACAATAGAAAGTACAAGCTCAGCATAGAAATCTCCATAGTAAATTTCTATTAAAGGAAGCTGAAAAAATAGAAAAAAATAGGTAAAAAAGAAAATCTAGTAGTCCAGCTCCCAACTCAAGTCCCAGTTTTGAGGACTAACTTCAAAGTTTTGAGAGCTGCTGTTTTGGATGAGTTTAAGATTTAATATTACTTTTAAATGAGTTAAAATCACTGAAGTTTAATAGAAGAGGGGGAGACCTTGCTGCTAGAAGAATGTTAGAAGAAAATAACTGTAGGGATACCAGATATAAAAGCAGTCCTCGGGGACAGTGATGTTGAAATTGATAACTGGGCAGTGAGAAATCTTACAAAATTCAACAAAGACAAGCAGAAGGTTCTGCACTTAGGGAGGAATAACCCCATGACACCAGAACAGGCTGGGGACCGACCTTCTGGAGAGCAGCTCTGTAAAGAAAGACCTGGGTGTCATAGTGGGCAACAAGTTGACCATGAGGCAGCAGTGTGCCCTCGTGGCCAAGAAGGCCAATGGGATCCTGGGGTGCATTAAGAAGCGCATCTCCAGCAGGTCGAGGGAGGTGATCCTGCCCCTCTACTCAGCCCTGGTGAGGCCGCATCTGGAGTATTGTGTCCAGTTCTGGGCTCCACAGTACAAGAGGGATGTGGAGCTGCTGGAGAGAGTCCAGTGCAGGGCTACAAGGATGATCAGGGGCCTGGAACATCTGCCCTACAAGGAGAGGCTGAGGGAGCTGGGCCTGTTCAGCCTGGAGAAGAGAAGGCTGAGAGGTGACCTGATCAGTGTCTATAAGTACCTCAAGGGAGCCAGTGATGAGGATGGTGCTGGCCTCTTTTCAGTGGTGGCCACCAACAGAACTAGAGGTGATGGCCACAAACTGAAGCACCAAAAGTTCCACAGGAACTTAAGGAAAAATTTCTTAGCATTGAGGGTGACAGAGCCCTGGAACAGGCTGCCCAGAGAGGTTGTGGAGTCTCCTTCTCTGGAGATCTTCAAAACCCGCTTGGATGCAGTCCTGTGCCACGTGCTCTAGCTGACCCTGCGTGTGCAGGGGGGTTGGACTAGATGACCCCTAGAGGTCCCTTCCAACCTTAAGCATTCTATGCTTTTATGATTCTATGAAACAGCAGCTTCCACATTTACTACTAACCTCTTTTTTGGATTGTCTCATTGGCACTGATGCTTGTGATGACTGTGATTCTTTGTTGTGGTTGTTGCTTCTCTATCTTTTCTCTAGTCATGGTTTTTACTATTGCTTGAGTGTAGCTTTATATTAAGCTACCAGTAAAATACATCGTCAAGAAGGATGTCTCAGTAACATAACTCAGTTTCTTCAACTTAAGGATTTTTTGGTATTGGCAGCTGAAGGTGTACACAATAATCAAATTATAATATTCAGAACACAAAGTATTTAGTCTATTTTTTTAAACTAGGGTTGTATCAAGCAGTTAAAACAATTGCCCACTGACTTCTCTTTTGTTTTGTTGAGAACTGAGTGTCCACATACTTTTCCAATGTCTAAGGCATGAATACTGATACGGAAGCTTGTATTCATGCTGACTTTGAAGCAGTAAGTCAAAATCAAGACTAGATACAACTTTACAACCTCTGAAGTACTTCCTGCTTTGACTGAATAGGCTTTAAAGTGCTTTCAGTACATAGTTTTGTGTCCATTTAAAATTCAGAATTTGGATTTCTCATTCTGCTGAAGTCTGAACTGTGACTTGAAATCAATTCAAGTTTTCCTAATGAAAACACGGTGTATTGTGTTCTTCACTCTCCTTACTATCTTCGGTTTCATAAGTGGAGAATAGTAAGTAGAGTGGAGTGGAGTAGTAAGACACTAAACTTCAAAAGCTCACTTTATTGGCTGTTATCCATCTCCTCTCTTGTAGGAGACACTCATAGGAAATTTGTGATTAGTGAGCTACATGTGTGTTGACAGGCCAGTCAGTGCATTAGTGTATTACGTGATCAGTGGATGCTCCCAAGCAGTCTGTACAGTGGTTGTTTTGTCTCTTAAAAAAATGTCTTCTGAGATGCTAAATTTGCTGTCTTTCTTCTGCCCATTTGCTCACCTTTCACAAAACTTGTAGGCACTTGTTGAGAATCCTCACTGTCTTTTAAGTTTGGGAAAAAAGAGCTTCATCCTCATTTTGCAGACAACTGACACAATGTGATTCCACAGGACTCAGTCTCTTATGAAATGAGGGCCACATTTTACTAATTCACTTAACTTTAATAAGCACTAACATTGTTGGGTTGCCTCAATTACAACATCCCTGATAACATATTTTAGGTAAAACTATACTCTAAGACCATCAGTCATCATAAGGACAAGCTTATTCATATTTAACCTTAATATTTGAATCTACGCAGTTCACTGTTTAAAAGTTTCTTAAACTATATTCTGAAGCAAAATATAATCTTGTCTCATTCCTATTCGCTTGAAATGCTATTATGAAGATCACTTATGTAGTCTGATGTTTTGACAGAAACACACCTCATTATCAATCCTTTTACTCGTTTTCATTCCTCTGTTTTATGAACTCTAAATTCTACCCTTCCATTAAAACCCTTTCCATTCCTGTCCATCCTGACAGTCTTCTTTTACTCTAGACTCTCTTTTTGACCCTTCATGCTGTCAAGACCTTATTAAATTTAAGGTGGCATTTGTCTTCTTCCGTTCTGTTTCTCTTCACAAACATTAACAGCCACACTATTATCATTGTCCAAAATTCTTTCCTAAATTAATATACCCCAATTGAACAAGTTCACTATGAAGGGCAGGGCAGGGCAGGGCAGGGCAGGGCAGGGCAGGGCAGGGCAGGGCAGGGCAGGGAAGGGAAGGGAAGGGAAGGGAAGGGAAGGGAAGGGAAGGGAAGGGAAGGGAAGGGAAGGGAAGGGAAGGGAAGGGAAGGGAAGGGAAGGGAAGGGAAGAAATTCTATGACTTCCCAAAATTTTAATTATAAAATGCAGCTTATTGGAAGGGGGGGATCCCAAGGATGTCATCCTTTCAATTGTAGTACTATCAATGCAAACTTCCTGTAGTCAGACGAAAGCTTAGCATTTGGCCTGATTATTTTATTAGTTAAAAAACTTCATACTAGCTTGGCTTAAAGGCTTGTAGATGGTCACAAGCCTTTTCTCAGACTAGGCTGACCTACACATAAGCAAACCTGTCTCCTAGTATCTGTTTCTGAAGTATCATTTTGTATATAGTAAGCAAAAATTCTTTTGAATTTTATATATAGTAAGCAAGTCAAATAGTATCCACTGGATAGGGATGCTGTGGTTATAAAGTCATTCTGTGGAAACACTTTAGAAGTTGTGTGCCAGGAATTACTCAGA